>NC_137127.1:46135500-46185500 GCF_949319135.1 Squalius cephalus | reverse complement strand
GCTGGTCTGAGAACGAGGTGTGTTCTGGCGCATTGTTGCCGTGTTTTTGGGGCAACAGAAATAGACTGGCCATTGACCAACTGAAACCTGGTCTAAAGTCATTGGAGCAATTTTTTTTTTTTTTAGAGTTCGCGTTAGTAATGTGCGCCTATAGGCGGGTCCACATCGTGCGTACACTCTGCTTATTACACACACAGGGACGCGCAGCAGCACACAAACATGCCAAATATTTAAAATAAAAGGATTACAATGTAAAATATTATTATTGTGTACATAAAGATATGGTGGAATCCGGCTTGTCCCGTAGATGTTCTGCTTGCGGGCTTTTACCTCACACACGAGCAGATCCATTTGCGCTCTGGAGACGCGTTCGGTCTTTCCACTATCAAACTCCGTCATGTAAATAGCGAATCTGTCATGGCGTGAATGCAACTGGCATTTAAAGGGAATGGGAGATGAGACTCTGATTGGTTTAATGCACGTAAATCCCAAAACACACCCATTACTCATTAAGAGAATAGGGATAACCCTTTTAGACCATGCGCCGGGAGCGCCGACCATTTTTCCCGTCGTTAGACTAGCAAACGTGGATTTGGACACGCCCTAAGTGAACTTCCGCCCTGCGCTTTAGACCATGCCTTTAGATCGTTAAAATAGGGTCCTATAAGTTTTAATAGAAATAATATTTAGTTTACCATAAATACTTATAGATAGACAACAGAAGTAATTATGAAATTATATAAAGATGTACTGAAGTACTTAAGTGGGCAAAAACATTTAAAATTTTAAAAATGTAAAAATAAAAATATATTTTATTATTTGTTTTGTAACATTAAGTAACACTTAAGTGTATTCTTCTAAAGTAAATATAAGTTGGAAAATGGACACTTAAGTACACTTTTATACAGTCCTTACTTGGGTCAAAAAACACTAATTGCCTTTAATAGTAAACTATAATACATTTTTCATTTAATTCTAAATAACATGCAATTAAAAAACATTACATTCAGTGCACACTTTAAAGTATATAAAAAGTACACTTCTTTTTCACAAAGAAAGTCTTATAACTGTCATTATGAGCTCTTGAGGACAATGCAATGCTTTCCAAAGGACAAGAATACAATCACTCCATCAAACTCGTCCATCATAATCCTTCTTGCTGTAATGAAGATAAATGATTTTTTCCTCCATCAATCCTCATGTCTGCATTGAGTGAGGAAAGCGTATGGGCCGCTCTGCTCTCTCAGACGGATCTCCGAACCCCAGTCCAAAACCAGCTCGAGACCAGAGGATGAGTGTGACAGCCTCCATTATCTGAAGTGGGACACTGAGTGTGATCGGATCCTCTCTGAGAGGACTTTGTAAAGAAGAGACATGCAGTCGTACAGACACTGAAGAAGAAACATGAATGAGACATGCAGTCGAGAGTCACTGAAGAGCGGAAAACACGAAAGAGTGAAACAGATACGAGAACTATGGGTCAGGAGGATGTGATTTAGGTCAAATAACGTGTGTGTGTGTGTGTGTGTGTGTCCAATACAAATTGGATGATAACTCATCTCATCAGGAAACATTTATAACTATTTTATGATTTATTAGCATATTCTTTTACCTATGGATGGGACTGAATCCATTTGAATTCACCATCAGTTCATCAAAATGTAAACAGAATTGAGACTGACTTATATGATTTAAATCTATATAGTTTGATTAATGTAATATCAGTAGATTTATGTCATGTGACAACAATAAAGGATAAGTTCTATTGCATTTTATTATTCAGTTTCTTTCTTTCTTTCTTTCTTTCTTTCTTTCTTTCTTTCTTTCTTTCTTTCTTTCTTTCTTTCTTTCTTTCTTTCTTTCTTTCTTTGATGTTCTGTCTAGTGAAACATCTACTTTGATTGTTAGTGCCATCTAGTGAATATGAAGCACAACAGCACAAATATAATCGGGGTCTCTTGTAAATGAAGAGCTGGAATATTTATCACATTTATGCACTTATTTATCAATAATTATAACATTTATGCAATAAACACAAAAATCTGTGTTTTCACAGAAAAACGCTTAAATATTATTAATGATAAACTAAATTAAAGAATTAATTTATTATTTTTAACAAATATATTATGTAATATATATATATATATATATATATATATATATATATATATAGGCTATATATAAACTGGATTATACTGGATAAACTGGATATATAAGATCCTTCACTCCACTAATTCATGATAATATAAAACTATTGTTTTAAATGACACAATGAGGGAAAAAAATACATTATTGGAGTTTTCAGAGCAGTCAATTCCAAACCTGAATGGAATATTAAATAGACAGATCATTTCATGCTATAATGCTTGATGAAACTGAGTCAGAGTTATCTTTTAATAATAAAGGTTATTATTTTCCCTTCGAAAGTTCCATGAAGAACCTTTAAAATCCATGGAACCACTAAAGCTTCTTTAGACTAATCAAATGTTCTTCACACAAAAATGTTCTATTAAGAACTGTTGACTGAAAGGTTCTTTGGGGAACCAAAATGCACTGGAAAAAATACCTTTTATACCCTGTTGGGAAATCCATATGAAGACGGGAATATTTGCTCAGTCACAGGAACAGACGTTCATGAGGTCACAGAGTATATTCTGCATTACTGGGGTCTCTGCTCATCCTCAGTCTTCTAGAGGTGGTGTTGGTGTATTTACACCCATGTGTGAAGAGAAGAGCATTACACACAACCACTAACCTTCAGACATCTGGACGGCCGGACTGCCCTGGACAGTGTGTTTGCTTCGGTGATGATCGTGTTTCCCATGGCAGAGCTTTGTGTTTTATTTGCCTTTTTTATTAAAGTGTTTGGATGCATAGCTGTGACTGACAAAGTGAATGAAGTTTAGGCTGAGCATAGAGTTTTATTTTTTTCTTGGATAGAAATCATATCAGCTAGCCTATAGGTTCCTTTTATGCAAACATAGTGTATTTTAATTTAGCAAAGTGAACTTTACCATATTCTAAAGGCACTATCTTCTCAAATTAAATCAGGAAATATTACAGTTGTTTCATTTTTTTATTTCTTTGTTCCTGTTATTCTAAAAAATAAAGACCTTAATGACATAATTGTCTAGGAAGTGACATCATTTTGGAGGGAAAACAGCATAAACTTGAATTCCGTGATGTAGCCTAAAAGTATCTTTATTGTGGACAACCATATAAAGGCATTTATTTTACATTAGCTTTTGCGCAGCATTTGAACCAGTTTTGTTGTAATTTTTGTAAATATTGTTTTTATATATATATATATATATATATATATATATATATATATATATATATATATATATATATATATATATAGATATAAATGTAAATAAATAATTAAAAGCCTGTTCTAGTATCTTCAATCCCCCCACCCTAAAAATGCCAGTAAGGAAATGTAACGCATGGTTTCTTTGTTTGTTTTTTAACGCATGGTTTGTGAGTGTTTATCTATCTGCACACTCCCGCACTGCTGCTCAGTCTGAGCTCTGATTGGCTGTGTCTCCTGGCTGCAAGACAGACTTCACTCTGATTGGCCCAAAGTTTGTTCACGCATCTCTTTCATTGATGTGAGTCAGTGTGCGGTCAGCAGCGCGTCTGGATGGAGAGAATCACTTCAGCTTCACAATGAATGAGGGCCATCAGCGCTGACGGAGCACTGTGCTGGAGTCATTTACTTACTTTCACAGCAAAACGAATCAATTGCAACTCACTAGGTCGGAATAACGATGTCAGAACTATGGAGACTGTCATTTTGCGTGTCATTTCTTTCCCTGGCGATCGCAAACTCCTCCTCGGTCAGTCATCAGATCATCAGGTCTCCTGAGATGTCTCATGATCTCATCCATCCTCCACAAAGCAGGAGCAAACCGCAGAGACAGCGACATCAGAGCAACTCAACGAGAATACAGATAGATGTAAAAGGGTGAGTGTCTTAATTGAAGTCAACTCAAAAGTCTGTACATGACATGTTTGTGGTGATATTGTGGGTAAATGATTGAATGCATGTGAATATGTGACCTTAAACAACAGTGTGGAAACTAAATAGACCTCTATTAGCCTATAATTAGCATATATATATATATATATATATATATATATATATATATATATATATATATATATATATATATATATTAGGGCTGTCAAACGATTAATCACATCCAAAATAAAAGTTTGTGTTTACATAATTTATGTCTGTGTATGGAGTATAATTATTTTCTATATATAAATAGCCTACACACACATGCATATATATATTTAAGAAAATGTGTTATTCATATATAAAATATTTATATATAATATAAATTATATATAATATAAATATATATACACAGTATATACATGCAAATATTTCTTAAATATATACATGCATGTGTGTGTATTTATATATAGAAAATAATTATACACCGTACACACACATGTATTATGTAAAAACAAACTTTTATTTTGGATGCGATTAATCGCGATTAATCGTTTGACAGCCCTAATATATATATAATATATATATATATATATAAAATGTAAATTCACACTCTTCAAACTAAATTTTTTTTTTGCATCAAATTATTCATTAACAAATAATTTTCAGTTTTAAAGTGAACTCAACCTTTAACAGAACGTTAAAGGGTTAGTTCACCCAAAACTGAAAATTAAAGGGTTAGTTCACCCAAAACTGAAAATTAAAGGGTTAGTTCACCCAAAACTGAAAATTATTCGTTCATTTACTCACCCTCAAGCCATAATGGGACCTAAACCTTTATAATGGGAGTGAATAGAGCCTGAGTTTGAGAAGCTCCATAAAAGCTCATCCATCCATCATAAAAGTAATCCATTAATAAAGTTAATAAAGGCCTTCTGAAGCGAAGCCTTGCATTTTTGCAAGAAAAACATCCATATTTATAACTTTATAAACTGGTAACGGCCATTCGCGAGTCAGAAGAGTGACCTCTGACCCGACGGCGTAAGCTCAGGTGAGAGTAGACACCTCTCGCGGTTCAAACAAACAGGCAACAAACTCAAGCTCATCCCACATTTCTCTTTAAAAAATCGCGTTGTAGACTTCTAATTCGTGACCAGTGTTTTGTTTTTCTCAATCTTTTGTGCCTCCGCGTTCGTCAATATGTCATGCGTCGGGTCAGAGGTCACTCTCCAGCCGGAACTAGACTCGCGTACGGCCGTTACTGGAAACCAGTGATTATAGTATATATAAGTTATAAATATGGATATTTTTCTTATAAAAACGCACCGCTTCGCTTCAGAAGGCTTGTATTATCCACTGGAGTTGTATGGATTACTTTTATGATGGATGGATGCACTTTTTTGGGCTTCAAAATCTAAGGTACCTGAAAGAGCCAGGATATTTTTTAGTATAACTCCGATTGTGTTTGGCTGAAAGAAGAAAGTCATATACACCTAGGAGGATGGCTTGAGGGTGAGTAAATTATGGGATAATTTTAAGTTTTGTGGGAAATAACCCCTTACATTTGACATCAATAGAACGTTTTCATTTCACAAAAAAGTTCTTTATAGTGAAAAGAATTTTTATTTAAAAAAAAAAAAATGTTAACCCATTATTTTTAAGAGAGTACAGGTTCAATTATGGTTCAAAGAACCTTTAGAGCAAAATTCCTATTTTTCGGTAACTGCTAGAATCTGATTCCAAAAGGATTCTTATTTGATCCCATTAGGATTCTTTAGGATCGGTTGCAAATAATGATTGGATTTCCATGTCTTTGGCCTTGTAAAGATGGACCATAACTCCAAATAATAAAATGCTAATGCACTTGGTATTCAATTAGTAATCAGTCTTTTAGATTGTATTTCCCTCTGTTATACTATTGCTTGTAAAGGAGTAACATGTTGTTTCCCTCACCTCACCCTCATCTTGACCTGGCACTGAGACCGCTGTGGTTTTCTCTATGCCCAGTTTACAGGCCCAGTGAGACACAGCAGAGCACTTTACTTCAATCAAAGCTCTTTATAGAACCAGAATGACATGAAAACACTGGCCTGTCTTTTGTTCACAGTTGTAACAGTCAGTCAGATGTTTCTCGAGACTCACTCCGGAAGTGTTGATCCTTCAAGCAATGAGAGGAATTCCTGATTATCCTGAAAAGTTGGAGACTTAGTGACTGGTCTTTGTAAGCCATAACAGAGCAGGAAATTACTTACCCTTCTATTCATATTCATTTTGAGGGAGCCAAAACGCCACTGAACCTTTGTAAGAGTTCACCAAGGATGCACCACTGCTCTTCTGTAACAATCCCACCTCCTCTGGACTTCATCGTGCTTTCAGGTCAGCCGAGGACATTGACTGTGGAAACGCGTCCACCCCGGGGCAATGGGGTTTGGCGGAGGGGGAACATGGTAGCGTTTCTTTCACAGCCCTGGAAGGAGAACCAGCAAGGAAGCAATAGCCGTCTCGGTTAACTATTGACCCGATATAAGGGGCTTTCTCACCGGGTAGTTCTTGGAATAACCACCAGGATGGTTCCCTGAAAACTAATTTACTCCTACTCCAGAGTCGGTCTAAACCAGCACTATAGGAACTACCAGTCAGACGTTAGTGTTCGCCGATTGACCGAACGCACACGAAACACCAGCACCCGCCATTTTTATCATATGCATACGCTAATACCTTTTCATTACTGTCTACTTTCTACGTATAACAGTTATATCTAATAACGAATTAGACAGGACTGTTAGACAGATCGTAAACGGAGAATGCTCGGGCTCTGGCGTTCTCAGCGCCGTCAAAATAAAAGTCACAACAACAAGTGCGGCTTACGTCACTTCAGAGTTCTGAATGCAATGTGGAAAATGTTCCTAAGGGAACCATTAGTTCCTCCTAAAGGAGTTCCTACTAGAACTAAAATCGTTCCTAGTTCCTGCGGTGCGAACACGCCAAAATCCAGGATCTTCCACCAATAGTTCTAGGAAATTTGAAAAGGTTCCTCCGGTGCGAAAGCCCCTATAGTCCGGCTTTGAGTTACCCACTTCTAGCCAAAATAATCTTGAATTTGGTTACATGTTGTTCTTGTCAAAATAACTTGTGAGATGTGTGATATCCCATCATGTAATCAAAGTCAACAGTGATTACAAGGCGTTTGGTTTCATTTCTATGACATGTTCAATGTGCGTCTATTCTTGTGCTATGGTTAGATGTCTGTTAAATTTTCAATGACAGCCCAAATTTTGCCTTGTTTTAGCCTATAGACATCCGGGCTGTGTTCGGATGGGTATTAGACGTCTTTTATATGTAAAATTGCTTGCTGGTGTTGTGGAGTAATGCTAACAGGCCGAATGCAGGTTCAACAGTTCAGAGCTCATGAAGGCCAAGCGCAGCAAATGGCTTCATTTCAGAGCGCATCAACAGAGCCTTTCACACCTCGAGATCTCAGAGGGAGACAAAAACATGATTATTTCCTCCTTTTTTGATGGAGGTGCCAAGCAAAGTGGGAGCTTTGTGACGGTCCTGCAGTTAACCCACATGTTTGACCTTGAGGACCGCTGTTGAGCTTTTATTGAAGCTTCTCCATGGCTCTCTGTTACGAGGTGCTGGAAAAAAGAGCCGGGGCCAAGAAGCAAACCATAAACTTTTTCTTTTTTTGTATTGCACAAAAGTAAATAACATTTTTGAAATATAAAAGGTTCATTTGTAATCTTTATTTTACGGCCTGTGCTCCCAGTAGTGTTGGAGGTGCAGAGGTTTGCTCGTTTGGAAGATGTAAAGTTTTGCTCACTGCCTTGTTTCTTTGCGTTCTGCTCACACAGAGAAAACACAGAGCTGATGGACGGCCTGTAGGCCGAGGGAATGAGACACATGTGGGTGTAAAGAACAGATGTTTTATTCTTTACATGATATCCGAAAGCCATCCTAATCCTCCTTCAATATTAGTTGATTTTACGTTTTCACAAAAATGACAGTTCTGTCATCATTTACTCGCCCTCATGGCATTATAAACCTATAAGGCTTTAAGCCTTTAAGTATAATGCATTATAAAGATATTCATAATGCATATTATAATAATGCATTATATCTTTTTGTACATAATTGTAACCAAAATTAAAATGCATTATAATTTTTGCAGATCTGAAATTGGTTGTTTGTCATGCATTTGCATTATACTTACTAATGTTATATTCAATAAGTATTATAATGTGGTTACAATTAATCATGAGATCATACAATGTACTGTATAAGGTGCATTATTAATATACTTTTATAATGCATTATATATAAAGGCTTTAAAGTGAAGTGTTACAGACTTTTGTTCTACTGTGGAACACAAAAAGAGATATTTAGCAGAATGTCCAAGCTGCTCTTTTCCATACAATGACAGTGAATGTTGATCACGGCTGTTTCTAGTTCCGATCGATCCACTTTCATTGTGTGCAAAAGAGCAGCTCTGGAACAACATAAGGGAGTAAGAGACTCTTTATTGGTGAACAATTCCTTTAACATGTCCAAATTGTTTTGTTTCTTTTTTAAGCGTATTAAAAAGTTGTCTGCCGTAGCCATGTGAACAGAATAAACACAGACATCTTTGATCACTATCAGGTCTTTCTGTAATGGGATATTCTTAGCTCTGTAAACATCTCTCACGTCTCATTGGGAATGTATCGTTTAGGTGTCGACTCCACATTAAAACCCAAACTGGGTACAGAAGTCGATGGCAGCTTTCCATTCTGTCAGTGCAGAATCTTCCCTATTTGGGTCTAATAGGGGCCCAAATGAAGGGTCGAGGCCTTTATTTAGAGATCAGACAGACAGACGGATGGTAAAAGGTCTCAGTGTTATGAGACATCTCAGCACAGCTTCAGTTTAAAGGGATAGTTCAGCCAAAAATCAAAACAATGTCATCATTTACTCACGTCATGTTGCTCCAAACCAGTATAGCTTTCTCTTTTACAAAGAAGATTGTACTATTTACTCTTTCATACGCTAGATGAGCACTAGCCTTCAAAAACTCACGCAAGGGAAATAAAAGCTTCATGCGGTTCATTTAACTCATTCTCGTGAGTCATTGAGAATCACTGAGTCAGTGAGTAATGAAAAAATCATTCTGAACTGAATCTATTGATTCATTGAAAAGATTTGACTCAAAAATTATTTGGATGTTATTGCTTATTACATGAACACGCTAAAGACGGGTGGATTCAAGTTTTTAATTGAAAAACATCTTAAAATTTGGCAGGGCTGCCAACTCTCACGCATTGAGCGTGAGACTTACGCAATTGACACTTTTCACACGCTCTCACGCCACACATCCATTTTCTCACGCACAGAAAAACTGCGGAGCAAAGAGGTACTTTTAATATTAAACTAATTCTCAGCTCTAAGATTCCGTCAATTTTATTACGAAATTCAGACAAAAATACGTTTGGCGCTTGTAAATGTGACGTGACAGATCGCTGAGCGCCTCAGTTCAAGAGCATGTGAACCGATCATCTGTTACTTTATTATTTAAAGATGCAGTACAACTTACCGAAAGTATACATACATAATATCGAAATTAGTGTTTTTCAACCACGGAAAGAGGTCAATATAACAGCAGGAGAACAATTATGCCACATAACGTTACATTTACCTCAGGAAAGCCATTTAATGACCATACTATAGCATGTTAATTGAATGGAAACAATAGCTAGAGAGGAGATTTTGCTGAGCACTATATTACATATTTATTATATTTTTACTTATGTCATTAAATAATTTTAATTTATTATAACAAAAACTGCATTATATTTAATTTAATTTGTTATTTTTAACCTTTAATAATACCAGCAGATTGGGCCCTCTATGTTTACAGCATTAGGTGAGATTATTTTTTTAAATAAAATTTTAAATAAACATGTATCCAAATTAGTCAATATTGAATCAAAATCGGAATCAAATCACAAGAATGGAATTGAAATCTTGAAATTTTTGTCAAGCAATAATAAAAACTGTATCCTACCAGTCATTGTACAATGTAAACATTGTAACATGTTGTCACTAAACTTCATAAAATTCTATTTAGTTACCAAATGTTTTGACAATCACAATTACACTTATTGTGATGCAATATTTGTTTTTACATCCCCCCCCCAAAAAAATCTCACTCCAAGCTAAACTCAAAAGTTGCAGCCCTGATTTGGTCTGTTCAACACACAAAACTTGGAATACAGCGCTGAAGTCATAATGACTGATACCTATTATTTTTTGGTACTTTTGCATTATTTTTGATGCTTCAGATTTCATTGTAAATGCATGCAAAAGCAAACAAACAAACAAACGCCATATGAGTTTTTAATTGACATGGGGCTAATTTTCAATTTTGCGTGAACTATCCCTTTACGGATGCCTTTTTTTTCTGTTGTCAAGAGAAAGAGAAATTTTAAAATGTGCCATTTTTTATTGTTTCACAAATTAATTTTGGTATCTCATTCACAAGCAGTTAAAAAAAAATGTTGCAGCATAATATCAGCAGAGAAGTTTAAAGCTCACATATTGATCAAAATGGCTTTATTTAGTGATTGTAGTTAAATCTCAAAGTCTGTGTGCGCCGAGTTAGCTTTGATCCCTCTCCGAAGGTTAAAGGTCATCCTGACCTCCACGTATCCGGGATGGCCCATGCCAGCTCTGTCTCAGTCGGCTTACGCTGCACATCATCCCGAGTTCCAACAGAAGCCACACAATAAAGGCACATACTGTAACTAATTAGCAAATCCCAGCCGACGCTACAGAAGGGTCGTGTTTCTGCGCTTTTAAAGCAAGCGTTCAGGATGGGCTTGTGTTAGCGTGCTAATTGCCTTTTCTCGCAAACGCAGCTATATAAACAGATGCGGCCCAGGAGCCTGAAGAAGACTCCTAATCCAGCAAAGTTTACCCACCAGTCGGGACAGCCAACGCCACTGTGGGAAAAACAATATTTCTCATGTGTATGGGCACCGGGAGGACGGAGGCCCGACGAGGGGGGCGTCTATAACAAACTCGCTCCCCCCCTTCATTTTTATTCATCGCCGCTATTTGTCCAAGCTGAATACAACACGGGGTGAAGGGTCAGCTTAAACCCAAGGCTATTCACTCAGTCCAATGCATCTTAAGGGGCCCAGGGCCACGGATTGTAAGTCTTTTAAAATCGTGCTTTCAGAAGTGGTTAAAATGTGATTATGCCGGACAGATTGATTTGGCATGGAGCCTGGAAAGGTGAAATGCAAGTGAAAACAATTTTCACTTGTATTTTAAAGACAAGCAGACTCTATGCTTGTGCACTGTGGCATGTGACGATCTTTACTTTTTTATTTTTGTTCTTGTCACTCGTAGAGCTTCACCCTTGATCTCTCCGTCTCTGACACTCTTGATCTCTGTCCGCTTTCCTCCAGGCCCAACGTCTGTGGCACCAGGTGCTGTTATTCATGGCTAGTCAACCCCAAGACCAAGCAGTGCACAAAACGTGAGTATCTTTTCAGGGCCATTCTGATGCTTTTATACATTTCTATTATGTTCATAGAAAGAGATGCTTGTACAGCTGCCAGTACTGCATCTGGCTCGAATCCTCTTCATTTGTGTGATTCTGAGGCAGTGAACTGAAGTGTCAGCACAGCTGCGAGCCCAACAACTTCATGACCAGAAGCGGAAACATGTACTAAACCACTGATTCTCAACCTTTTATATTACCCCCCCCCCACACACACACACACACACAACACAATTCATAAACCCGATATAAAATATTAACAGAACTATCTTTAGTATATAATATATGAACTGTAATACATTGTAATACATTGTAATACATTAGTAATTACTAAATAAATATTCAAATGTAATATATTATTAAGTTAAGTCTTTTTATGATTCCAGAAGTTTGAAAAACTTAAAAATTGTTATTGAGGGAATTTTTGTTCAGTCTACATCGTTTTTTATGATTTTAATAAAGTCAGATTGTATTAATATATTTATTATTTAAATGTACACTTGTAAATAATTACATGATCAATAAGCTGTGACAACATGTAAAACATTTCAATTTAAATGACCTTAAACTGGCTTAAAAAATTAGTTAAACCTTGTATAACTTATAATTAAATTGCTTAACTTAACATCCAAGTTGATTGTATATATATATATATATACTGTATATATAATAAAAACATAAAAATATTATTATATTAATGTGTTATATTAATAGTGTGTGTGTGTGTGTGTGTGATAATTTTAACAGAAATATAATAAAACTTTAATACAAATAATGGCGTCATCCTGCGTCCACACCCCCTGGTTGAGAATCAGAACGAATGAAGTCACAAAACAAAGCTTGCAGTAGATATAAGATTTAACACTGACATTTACAGTCAGCCAATTCTGATTCTGTATTGTTTTAATGTAATATGCTGTTATTATTACTTGTTTTATGTCATGCGTTCAGTCTTGAGCAGATGATTATTGATGAAGACCCCTCAGAGTGCGTTCCCATCTGACAGGCATTACATGAAACAGTTTTGTGTTACTTAATTGAGTCCATATTCAGTTTTCAATTAATGCTCATAAATTCAGGTCGGAGATTAAAATCTGTTCTGAATTTGCACTGTGCACAGTGTTCATCGTTCCAGTGTGTTATTCGAAAAACTGTTTGCGTCTTTCTATGTTTTATTGATTGATTTTATTAGGCTCATGTGGGTTATATAATATGTTAAAGATTTTTATGTATATTACGTTCATGCATCTTACTAACAGCAGTAAAAATGTACTTTATGTCTGTTTATTTGGATGCCTGAACTTTATAACAATCCTTTCCTGTAAGTAGGCCAAACCTTTGAATGCCATGTTGAGGCAGCGCCTGAGCTCATACGCACAATTAATCCAGTCCCTCAGCTTACAATTATAATCTACACCTTCCTAATCCTTATGTAGCTAGATTTACCATCTTATAGCTCACCCCTTGACCCATGGGCCTTTAAAGGGCCAGTGCAACTCAAAATACTTCAACTGGATATGTGTTGTGCCCAAAAAAAAAAAAAAAAAAAAAAACATCCCAAAAAATTTGCTCAGGAAAACAATATAGCTTTAAATGCTATGCAAAGTAGTGGAAACCCATTAATAGAATGGAAAAATAGTTTCTTTGTTGTTCTCCCACTAGCAAGATGTCATCCGCGCTGCCATAATAAAGCAGTCTGTCGCCGGGCGAACATCTGTCAGTGTCGTCCAGGCTTCCACGGCCATCGCTGTGAACATGCTAACGACAACCCGACCTCCAGCACCTGGTTTGAGGCACAGCCTGGTCCCATCGAACACTCGTACACCACCACCACGGCAACAGTTACCATGGCAACGCCTGTATCCACCACCATCCACAGCAACATCTCCACATCTGCCTCCAGCCCAGATGCAAGAAAGACGCACTCATTACGCTGGCAGCCGCCCAGGTGAGTGAACTCTTCAGAAGTGATGTGCTGTACACTAAAGTGGCTATATTGGTAAAAAAGTGCTGCTAGCTTACACTGGTAATGGAAATTCATGCTGAGCATGTTGCATTATGGCATACAGTATTTCATGCAGCATTGTTTGGGATTTGCCTACAGGAGGCGCTCTCATACTGCAAATACACTGTATGCATGCAGATTGCAGAATTTGAATTTGTCATATTTTATTGAAGATTTTTCTTATGCATAACTGGCTCTTCTTAAACAACTGGTATAACAGTGTTATTGGAAGTTTTTTTCAACTCAGCTAGTCATGTCTGGAGTCTTTCATTTTAAACTTATCAAAATTACTGTGCACAATTTTTGTTAAATGGAAAAAATGACATAGTGCGCCTTTAAGTGTTTATAAAACAATCGTTTGAGATTTGCTGCCACAAAGTGGAAAAATTACAGTTAACCGTATGTGTTTTGACTAAAAATACAGATAAAGGTACTGCAATGAAATCACTTTTTCCCCCATATCTTACTTAATGTTGAAAATATACATAAAACAGCAAATTAAGTATGCCATTTAAAGTATCAAGCACATAAATTAACAAACAGACAAAAAAATAAAGCAAGAGAAGGATATGATATAGATGGCAAACAGTTGGTCTAAACAACATTTACATTGTAAATGTACTTTTAATTTAAAGAATGTTTTCAAGTGGATTTTTTATTCCAGTTTGTGGACATTCTTTTCACAAAAGAAACAAATTGTGTGTGTTACTCGGATTTGCCTACAGGAGGCGCTCTCATACTCCAAATTCATATAGCCATCCGACTCTACTTCACTCACTGCCGGCACAAGACTGTGTGAAGTAACTACTATGAAAGTAAGTGTAGTAAGTGGGAAGAATCCTGCGGCACTTAAATCTTCTTGAAGGATTCTTCTTGTTTACTAAAGGATTGTAAATCCATCCATACGGTAAACAGCTGTTACGTCTTAGGTATATGTTTTCTTTCTTTATACAGAGACCTTAAGTAACCCTTATCTTCTCACAGCTCGCTCTCCACCCTGAAATGAAAAATAACGCTATCTCTAATCTCACCTAATGTTTTTCCAAGGTGGATAATGTGGAGTAGAAGATGTACTGCTCACTCTCAAACTGACATGTGTATTTTAACTGGCTGACCCATAGGCAGATGCTTCTTTTATATTGTATTCAGATGACAGAGGATGCAAAAGAACTAAAGGTTGTGAAGAAAAGTGTTATGATTGGAGAGCCACACCTCATCTGATCTCAGATTGATGCAGCAACGAATGCCATAAAGTTAAGAAGTCTTGCCCTTGTTGGAAGACTCTGATCAGAGCTTTGATATTCAAGATGGAATAGATTTACTTGTGAAAGTGTATATGCGGTCATGGTTAAGAAATAGTTTATGACACACCAATGTCTCATCTTGCAACATCTTGATTTAGATGTTTTTATGGTGAATAAAAGACAAGAAAAGTGTTTAGCTTATTGTTTAATGCGAGGGTTTTCACAAGGAGATCCACAAAACAACAACAGTTTGTTGGTGAATTAGCCAAAGTAATAATAAACAAACTCACAAAATGTGTTGAACTTTGTGAAGAACAAGTGTTTGAATTGTGTGGGGAATCTTGTGGCGATTTCAGTTTGCATGATAATATTGCCTGTCAGAGAATAATCTACACACCTTACTATTTTAAGACACTAGTTTTCCTCCAATACAGTTCAGTTATAACTTATTTAACAATATAATTACTAGTACCGGAACCTGGAATTTTTCAAGTCCCCCTGTAGTGAAAATCAAGGTTTTAATGTTGTTTATATGTCTATATTGTGTTTTTAATATGCTTCAAGACAAACCATGTGTAAATTCGTAAGTCGACACCATTGCTGAGTAATTTCTCTTTAAAACTGCAGTGACAGTCTCAAAAACACGCTTTGAAATCGCTGGTGTTTCTGACGTCACAAACTACCTTGTAACCAATCAGATCAACGTGTGATCGTCAACCAGTGGATCTCTGAGCTGAGTGAGTGAGTGGAGGCAGGGCTCATTTGCATATTCATAGAACAGCATATACGAAAAATTTTATAAGGAAAAATAAGTCATTTTGGTGATCAAAGATGAGTTTTAAGGGATACAATTATTGACTACAGAGGACTTTAACTTTGGGAAAATCCCTTAATATTATCGGTATCTAATACCGTTTTCAATACCACAGGGAAAAAATTGCCACAACATTAAGGACAAAACATTTGAACTGTATGTAAGTTCTTTTATTTTTGACCATAATCTATTGTCTTAACTAAAACTCTGCTATCTGTGATTATTCAGGCCTGATAGCTGAGTGGGATTATATAATAATACTTATAATAATCTCTAAAACAGGAATATATTACTATTGTAAAACAAACTCTGTAAAATAAAAAAGGAAAATTATTTCAAAATAAGTACCTATGCTTTATTGTTTTCACTTGGAAGAGTTAAACCCTCAATTTTTTATTTATAAAAAAAAAAAAAAAAAAAAAAAAAAAAAATCTGTATTTTGGCAACATTAAACCAATAAAGTTTGGTTTTGTGTCCTAGTTTGAGAGATTTACTGCCTTTCTTTGAGGTCGATTAGACCCTCTCAAACTGTTGAGCAAGTCCTCTGGTGAACCTAAGCTTGGGAAGGAAGGGCCTGCCCTGTGGAAACAGTTCTCGCACAATAGACTATTGAAAGACTCCATTATGGGTCAGTTTCAATGATCTACCTGACGGGCCAATGTTGCATACACACTCTGTGCTGACAGCCCTGCAATTTCCCCATCTTTCAACAGTTTTTATATCACATTCAATGTGTGAACTAGATTTGTCAGATAAGTCCTCAGTGTTTGAAAGTCCCGAGGCCTGGCAACTAAACCCAGAACTGGTAAAGCAAGCAAGTTCTGCTTTTATATCCATGGCTTTTCAAGTAAGATATGAATGCTTACATTTGTCCGCTATGAAAGGAATGTGCTCTACATATGTATTTTAGAAACCTCTTTGTCTGAAATGTTGTCTAAAAGGTAGTAAATCATCACAATGGGGTTTATAGGAAATGTCCCAAGTTTGTTAGCTGTTTAAGGGATTTTTTATAGCATAAAATAAATTAAAGAATGGAAATATTAGTGCACCACAAAAACAGAAATATGACGTGGTTCTTTTGTTGACAATCCAAAAAGAATATTGCACTTGGATGAAATCATTTAATTTTTTGATTCAGAGACATTGTCTACATTTGAAAAATAGAGTATGTGACTGATTATCATTATGGTTCAATTTGCTGGAGCTCAGTGCAAATCTAGGAGTACCACAGGGCTCTGTATTAGGACCTATCCAGTTGTTCTATATCATGGTTTTCTGTGAATGAGTCCTCTCTCAAATCGTCTCCTATGGCGCCAAGGGTGTTTATGCTGAGTGAGTGTGTGTATAGCACATGCAGAGTTGGAAAGGTTGCATGTAAAATGGAAATGGCCAATGCATGTTTTATAGGCTGTTTGCTGTTGACCTAAACTCACGTCAGCTTGTTTTCACTGTAAATTATCTCTGTTTGGGAAAATGAGCTCATGCTCAAAAGTCCATGCCAAAAAGGTTTTCCACATGTGCATCTGTACAATTGTACAGGAAACCACTGCAAGAATAAATTTGGTAATTTCTCTCTGTTGGCTGTGGAGTTCTTTTCATTATTTTAGTGGACCATTAAAGGGGGGGGGGGGGGGGTGAAACACTCAGTTTCAGTCAAGAGTACCTATAGAGTACCTATAGAGTAGTATTGCATCCTTCATATCTCCAAAAAGTCTTTAGTTTTATTATATTTATAAAAGAAAGATAGGCTGTACCGAGTCTTTCCGGAAAAAAACGAGCGGCTGGAGGCGTGCCGTGTGGGCGGTGTTTATGCGCCGATAGCTAACAACACACAGACATTTGAAGCAGTTTTACTCACCGCCTGCGGTTCCAACGCACGACCGTGAACCTTTATCGTTGGGACTGCTCCATCCTTAAGCATTAGATGATCTGCAAATCCGGCGTCGAACTGGGCCTTGTTTATAAAACAATCATCGTCGAAATGCAGGGAACAAACAAAGTCCTGTGACTGCAGCCAGCACAGCGCTTTGATGGGCGTACTGCTTTCGCTCTCTCGCTCTGGTCTTCCGGGAGAAGTGCCCTTAGGACCCGTATAAGGAAATTCCGCCGCATCTGACGTCACACATGCCCATACTCGAAAAAAACGTTCCGAAACTTGTGACAAACCAGAAGGAGTATTTTTGGCACAGAAATACTCCATCAAACGTACAACTTAATTTTTGAAACTTTGTCCATGTTTAGCATGGGAATCCAACTCTTTAACAGTGTAAAAAACTCAGTATGCATGAAATAGCATTTCACCCCCCCATTTAAGGACAATTTGAATTCAAATCAGAATTGTCCGCCTACTTGAATGACTAGTTTTGACTAGAAGGACTTCTTGTGAATGTGAAAACGAAAAATATGAATCAGAATTCTAAAATAAAGTAGAATAGTTGGCATTTATACAGCCATACTGTACAAGCCACCTCAGTTTGTGAAGCTTGATTATGTTGTTCGCTAGAAATAATTTACATTTACATCAAAAATACATACTTTGATCTTTATAAATGTTGCAATATATCCATCTCCATCCATCTTCTTCCGCTTATCCGGGGCCGGGTCGCGGGGGCAGCAGTCTAAGCAGAGATACCCAGACTTCCCTCTCCCTAGACACTTCCTCCAGCTCTTCCAGAGGAATACCGAGGCGTTCCCAGGAAAGCGGGGAGACATAATCCCCCCAGCATGTCCTAAGTCTTCCCCGGGGTCTCCTCCCGGTGGGACATGCCCAGAACACCTCCCTGGGAAGGCGTCCAGGAGGCATGCGGAATAGATGCCCGAGCCACCTCAGCTGACCCCTCTCGATGTGGAGGAGCAGCGGCTCTACTCTGAGCTCCTCCCGAGTGACCAAGCTCCTCATCTCTAAGGGAGCGCCCAGTCACCCTGCGGAGAAAGCTCATTTCGGCCGCCTGTATCCGGGATCTTGTCCTTTCGGTCATGACCCACAGCTCATGACCATAGGTGAGAGTAGGAACGTAGATTGACTGGTAAATTAAGAGCTTCGCCTTGCAGCTCAGCTCCTTCTTCACCATGACAGACCGGTACATCGACCGCATTACTCCAGAAGCTGCACTGATCCGTCTGTCGATCTCTCGTTCCATCCTTCCTTCACTCGTGAACAAGACCCCAAGATACTTGAACTCCTCCATTTGAGGCAGGAACTCTCCACCAACCTGAAGCGAGCAAGCCAACCTTTTCTGACTGAGAACCATGGCCTCGGACTAGGACAGGGATAGGCAACTCCGGTCCTGGAGGGCCACTGTCCTGCAGAGTTTAGCTCCAACCCTAATTAAACACACCTGAACAAGGCAATCAATGTTTTCAGAATTACTAGATAGATCACCGTGATTTTGCCAAGTAAGACATATTCCTGGATCAACATATTTTGTTGATCCTGGAATAACATTCCTCTCCCAAAATTTAGTCCTTACCCTATCCCTACCCCTAAACCTAACCCTACCCATAACTTTTCCCTAAAATCAGAGGGAAATGATAGGTGAATAACACTGATGTCGAAGCACCTCACCCTGGTTCTAAGCCTAAACTTGACATAAACTGTAAACTTGTCCCTCAAATCTGATTGGTTGATTGGAAAGTTGTTCCAGGATCAACAAAGATGTTGATCCAGGAACATGTGGTACTTGGTGAAATCATGTTCACCATAGATACAGGCAGGTGAGTTTTTATCAGGGCTGAAGCTAAACTCTGCAGGACAGTGGCCCTCCAGGACCGAAGTTGCCTATCCCTGGACTAGGAGGTGCTGATTCTCATCCCAGCCGCTTCACACTTGGTTGCAAACCATCCCAGTGCACGCTGGAGGTCCTGGTCTGATGAGGCCAACATGACAACATCATCCACAAAAAGCAGAGAAGAAATCGTGTGGTACCCAAACCGGACACCCTCCGGCCCCTGGCTGCGCCTAGAAATCCTGTCCATAAAAATTATGAACAGAACCGGTGACAAAGGGCAGCACGGAGTCCAACACGCACCGGGAACAAGTCTGACTTACTTCCGGCAATGTGAACCAAGCTCCTGCTCTGGTCGTACAGGGACCGGACAGCCCCTAACAGAGGGCCCCGGACCCCATACTCCCAGAGCACCCTCCACAATTGCAATACATTTCTTTAAAATATCTATAACTGTCTATACTTATTCTAGTTTGTACAGAGAGTGATTTTACTAGTGTTGCTTTTATTTCTTCTGAACTTTTAACTGTGGATTTATTTTTGCATTTTAAAGGGCTTTCTCATCATCCATAGGTTTTTTGTTTTGCTTTGTGTTGCAGCTTAAAAGAGGCCGAGTCAGTCCTGTTGAAGAGAGCGCTGTCCAGTGGAACTGGTGGAGAGAAGATCACGAGTGCTATACTGAAACACATTGAATCAGAGCGAAGCAGACTGGAGTCTTCATCCTCTTCTGGAGAAACCAAACTCTCCAGCACCAAAACCTTCCAGACTCAACGTGGCCAGTACACACTCCTTTACACAGCAGGTCAGTCCAAGCCGGGGAGAAATCGCGAACAATCTAATGTTTTAGGAAAACATACACCTCATATTCTTCGCTGTAGGAATGAACATTTCAAATGAGATCCTGTTAATACTTAAATGGTTTCTTAGACAGCAATGAGATTAAATGAAGAGCAAATTAGATCTCAAAAAATGTATTAAACTGTGTCTGAAATCAAACGTCAGAAATTTCATTATGATATCAAACTCAAAGACCAAACAATCTGACTGTATGTTTCACATTTTGTTTTTTACGGTCTTACAGTATATCAACAATTTATTTATTAGTGTTTATTTTCTTTATTTGTATTCAGATTTTTATTTTAGGAAAAACATCTGAGACAAAGTTGAGCCTCAAATGAAGCATAAGTGAACTCCTTTTTGTCTCCTGGGTTATGAAAGCGCAACCACTGAGCAATGCAATTTTCCTCTGGCTGACAAGCATCTTTTAGCTTTTTGAAACATAGCAAAACTGTTAAAGAAGAAATCTGCGTATGGATGTCTCATACATAGAGTAACTGATAGATTTGTGAAGGCTTGAAGGGAAAAGCAATTTTCTACTTCTAGTAATATTAGTATAACCTACTGAAAACAATTCCAATTGTACTTTTTAAGACACTGGTTGTCAACCAGCACACTTCCAAGGAGGCTTCAAGATTATATTTCTTATTTAAATCCACTTCCTCAACAACAGATTCAACCAGGGTTCCCATGGTCTGGAAAAACCTGGATATATGAGGTTGCTTTCTTTTAAAAGTGTGGTTTCTAGACCTGGAAAGATCATGTAAATTAATGGAATCTCCTTGAGCATTTTTATTATGAATATACATATTTATAGTTATGCCAAGATCTAAAATGTTTGGTAACACTTTACAATAAGGTCTCATTAGTTGACTATCATTAACTAACAATGAACAGTTGTATTTTTATTAACTACCATTAAGTTAACAAATGTAACTTTATAGTAAAGTGTTACCAAGTATTTTATCAGGTACTAATTGAGAGCAAAATATATTTTGGAAAATCCTTATCTGTCATCTTTGTCCAGTAAATCACGAACAATTGGAAAAGTCACGGGGCTTGAGAATGTTGTTGTGGACTTTTGATTCCAACATGTTAACCTTTTATTTGCCAGAAGCAGCTCTGGCTTCAAAGCAGCAGGCCTGAGTAGAGAATATCTTGTTTTAATAATTTGGCCTGTTTCCTGGTTTTAAAACTTTTGTGCCGTGATAAGGTTTATCTGCCTGTAGATGTGGACTAGTTTGCATGGAGGCCGTCCTCGATACGCTATTGTTGCATATTCCTGCCATTGTTTAGTTTGGCCCAGAGGTGACGCTGCAGTAATCACTCAGGAGATGGATGTGCTGTTTTGCTTATGGGAACCCCTGTGTCTCCATGACCTCATAACACATTTGTTGCTTATCTCTAGATTTATAGTCTTTAAGCCCTTGAATATGAAGCTGTAGCTGATAAGTAAAGCTCTGTGGAGATGAAACTTTAAATGGCATGTTACAGCAATTCATGGAATTCACTTCAAATCGATCATAATGTCGTTATTTAAGTAGGGTTATTATCATTAACTAAAACTATATTTTTTATGACTTTTGTTAAAATAAACATTAACTGAAATAAAATTAAATATAAATAAAAACTTAAAATCTAAAACTTATTTTATTTCAGTTAGTTACCAAGGCAACATTTCTAATTTTTTTAGTTTTTTAAGTTGATGCACTAAAATAAGCTTAAAGGTGCATTGCGCAACATTTCATGTTAAAAATACCCGTTTTTCTAACCCATACATGCTTAAACAATTGCCTGATGGGCTGAATGAGCCCTTCTCTGATCACTGCGATTGCCTCTATAATCCTGTACTGTAAAATAAATAAGAGGGATTCGGGTCGGAATTTGAGACTGGGCGTGACGTCATGCGCGTTCAGTTGCAGTGTTGCAGTTTCGCTTGTCGCCAGAGGGGGCATAGTTCTGCAAAAACTCAGAGACTTGCGCAATGCACCTTTAAGCTTAGTTTTAAAAAAAAGTCTCTATTTTTTTTATTAGATTTTAGTTTAAATACTTAAAAACTGTATAGACACATTTAATAAAACATTATAAAAATGACAAAAACACAACAAAGTTACTAAAACTTTAACTACAATGAAAACGAAAACAGAAAATATCAAAATAAAATCTAATAAAAAAAATCACAAAAACTATAATAGTAGTCTATATCAATGATAAAAATTAAAACCATAAAAAAGTTTTAATTACTTGAAATAAAATAAACATTAACTGAAATAAAAAAAAAAAAAATTAAAAAACTTAAACTTGTTTAAAGTCAGACAGTTGCCAACATTTACATTTTTTTTTTAGTTTATGTTGAAGTACTAAAATATTTTTTTTAAAAACATGTCTATATATTATAAGATTTACACACATTTATAAAATATTTGAAAAATAAAAATAACAAAAACAACAAAATGACTAAAAGTTTGACTAAAACTAAAATGAAAGCAGAAAATATTAAAATTAAATCTATTTCAAAATATTGACAAAAAACTATAATAGTACTAGTCTATATCAATGATAACTAAAATACAATTAACTTGAAATAAAATAAACTAACTAAAATAATATAAAATTTGTAAAAATAAATACATGAAGTACTAATATATATATATATTAAAACATGTCTATATATTATAAGTTTTACACACATTTATACAATTTATGTAACAAAATGACTAAAACTTTGACTAAAATTAAAATGGAAACTAAATTCTAATTCCATAACATCTAAGACCCTAAAGACCCTAAAATGCCACTGTTATGAAGAAGTTGCAGCTGAAGAATATCTGAGCTGTGGTTATTTTGGGTTTCCTGAGCTTGTCTTTTCAGTTTCTCTGTAGCTGAGCATGGTGTTATGTAATGAAGTGTGTTCTGAAGCCCACAAATATTCCCAAGAGGCCCTTCCTAACACCAGTCCGGGCCTTTAAATCCAGATCCAGCTGTAAACACCCCTGGACTGCCGTAACCTCAGGGCTTCCCTGTCCTCTCCGTCCGACAGCACGTTAACTCGAAGCGCTAGTAAATACACCTTCTCCGGCCACATATCGTCAACGTTTATTGCCTGTCGCAGTGGAAAAAACTCGATTGAGGAATGAGGGATGTCGTCTCACATGGAAAAGACGAGAGTCGCTGCCAAACGCCAGATCTCTGGAAATCCAACACTCAATGCCGGCTGTAAAGGCCGAGTCCAAGTTTCCACGCTGAGAGAGTTTGTAATGTAGAGAGGGAGTGACAGAAGCTCGGCATGAGGAAACGACTTTTCTTTAATGACTTATTTTTGTGACAATGAGTGAAACGGCCCACTTTATAAACATTTACATGTTTAGAGTGTCACGAGTCAATAAGACGAGAGCAGAATGGAGTTGAGTAAGTCGTGGGCGTCAGGAGTGTTACACAATAGTTTGACCCTCAAGCTCTTAATCAAGATTTTATTGTCCAGTTTGTTTTGCCAAATATGAATGCTTGTGTGAGAGGTTGTTGATAGTGGATTTTGGTAAGCTTACGATTAATGCTGTATTTTTCCTTGTGTCTGTGCACTGATGTGACCTGTTCTTCTGGAGTTTCTATTTTAGATTCAGAGGCCATAATTGTGGCACAAACCAAATGACAATATCAGAGTTAAGCTGCACGTTATTGAAAGATTGTTTATTACGTGCTGATGAAGTGCGTTCTGTAGCATACAAATCCAAAAAGTCCCCATGTTTTCCCCATGTTCATCTTTCTTTACTGTGTAATGTTGCAGTTTGAGCATGAAAAAGCTCCAGTTCTTCTCTATATCAGTGTCAGTGTTTCTGAACTCCTGAAACGCCTCCATTGTAGTCTTGAGTTTCTTCCGGGAACGAACACGTCACAATATTCCTCATTTGAATAATTAATGCGCAGAATAAAGGGGCGGGACCTGGTTGAGTTAGTTAGTAGTGTGTTAAACTGGCGGTTATGGTAAGAGGCGGGACATTTCCCAAACACACTTGAAGCGCTCGACCAATCACAACACACTGCGCCATTTGACCAATCAGCGCACAGTGTGCTTTTCAGAAGGAGGGGCTTCATAGAGACAGGAAGTAAATAGAGCGTTACTGACAGACTGGGAAGAGAGGAGCCGCAACAATGGAGAATATGAGGAAAATAATCAATATTCAAGCAGGAAAACCTGTTCTAGCAAAGCCCAAAATCAAGACTTTGTAAAAGGGCATAATAGGTCCCTCTTAATTCCAGTCATGGGCCTTTAAATAAAGAGCAGGAGTACATTAATATTGTACACTTCAGTGTCCTATTACTTTTTTAATCAAGCATAGTTTTGTTTGTTATGAGAACTGTCAGATAAACTATTATCTAGCATGAGGTAAGCCTAGCATGACCAAGTAATATCTCTCTCTTAAAGTTAGGAATGGACTGATATTAAAATGATGTGAAACTCTTGAATGAATGAGGAAAAAAATGATAGTTATGTAAATGATAATTTAAGTTATGTAAATGATAATTAACTGATAATTATTCATGCTATGGCCAAGGTAAACGGAAGAAGATAAAATAACATGCTGTTGTGCATATCTACAGTAAATATAGAAAACTAAAAATGTAAATTTACCACATAAATAAATAAATGCAAAGATTATGGCTTTATATATTTTACGTTCGTTTAATGTTAAGTTTTAAAAAAACTGCATAAAAAAGAGTTTTAAACTATGTTTAGATGTCTTAGATTTAGCAAATTTTGAAAATGCAAATTAATAGAAAATAAATAGCTCATAATAGTAAGTTTGGCATCCTGAAGGTGGCGTTTAACATTTGATGAAGGTCTGGCACCTTCTTTCACTAGATATTTGTTTAATCCTTTTTGAAGCCTGTTTTGTGCCCTACTTATTTTACAGAAAGTGCCAGTACATGTTTTTAGAGTAACTTACCCGACACTGCTGCTTTTGTACATGCTTTCATGGAAATGCATCAGGACACATTTTAGTAAAGAACAGATGACAGAGCAAAACCTGCCTGAACAAAGCAATAATACATAGAGGCTCATTATATTGTGTGTGTGTGTGTGTGTTTCTGATCCAGTTCCACATGATGACATAATTTACAACAATAAGGTTACAAACTTAATTTTCCAAACAACATGAGAAACAAGACTGGTTGCTATAGTAATGCATGTTTTACTGCCTCATTAATATGTAAAACATTGACATCATGACACAGTTGAACAGCTCCTCCCAAATGATTGATGGAGTCATATTTAAGTAGATCAAGAAGGGGAAAATGACAGTAGTTGTTGTTTACTTCCTATAAGAGATATATGTATATAAATGTTCGTATAAGATGTCATTGCAGGGCCAGGGCAGGCGGTCAGTCTGGGAAAAATGATCCATAGGTCATCCGTACTGGGGTGTGTTTCCCAAAACGCATCGTTAGCCAACTGTGTTTGCAAGTTCATTCGTTATCAGCAGTTCAACGAGTCTGTGTTTCCTGAAACCATCGTTCCAACAAACATTCGCAAAGTTGTGTGTTTGGAGCGACAGATCTCGACCTGTGGTTAGAAGAAGAGTCACTAGTTTGCATGACATGTGGACTCAATAAATCCTGATCTTGAGCAAAATAAGCAAGTTGACATTCAGTACAATCTGTGTCTCTTATATGTAGCCAGCGGCGTCAGGTACTGGAGGGAACTGTATGAAGCAACACAATTATTTAACGTTCGACTACGCCACCTGGTACATACCGGGGACTATCAGCCCCAAATCAGGGAGCGCACAGGTTCGTTATCGAAAAATGGGTGAGCAGAGAGACATAGGCCAGGGAGTATCAAAGATGAGGCAGTTTTATTCAAATACAAAATTTAAAACCATCAATACATTAACATCAAGGGCTCAATATTCACGTCAAAAAGAAAGAAAAGAAACACTTTGCAAAACTTCCATAAAAAAAATACAAATACACAAGAAAGCGTAAGGGAGGGAGATGGACTACTGTGACCCTCAATTCACACACCACACTTAATACCCACACGCACATCCACTTTGGTGAGGTCACTCAAATAAGCACGGCACTCAACGTGAACCCCGTTAAACAGCGGCTAAACCCCTCCTCTGTACACTTTCTCCCTCACTCCGTCCCAAAATAAAGAAACAGTCAGTTCACAAAAAAAAATAAAAAATAAGAATGCACGAAGACAATATTCAAATCAATCTCGTCTTGTAACTCAAAAGTAAACTTAAACCTAAACAAAAGGAAAGGAAATTACATACAAAACACGCAAAAATAAGCACAAGACAAAATAAAGAAAAATCTCAATTACAATTCGGAGCAAACAAGAAACAAATCAAAATGAAACAAACAGGGCCACGATCGCCCGCACACAAAGAGCAAGCCAGCGAGAAAACAGCCACACTTCTACTTTAGTTCTTACACTTCGGCGAGCAATCGTCCAGGCTCACCGCTATACAAGTTCAAGTTCGCTCCAACGAAAAGACGACCAAAATAAGCCCAGGCAAGACAGCAGTGCGTTACGTCAACAGACGCGCATCTCGTCCCGCAATATAGAGGTGAAACCCTTGCTCTCGTCACTCAATCGGAAACGTTCTCAGCGCAGCACTATGCGTGTTCGCTGGCCTCAACATGCCGCCGGTTGCTCGTCAATGAACTCAAAGCCCGGGGCAGAGATGGCACTTCAGCTACTCTCCCATTCATAAATGGCGGCCTCCGTAAAGGGGCGGTACGGGTGTCAACGCATCCCAAGTGACAAAAACCTCCCCATTTTATACCATGACACCAGACTGCTGATAGGTTCAATGTTTTCACATGACACTGGCCAATGATCAACACGGGTACATTACACCCTGCTACATATAGAATACATACAAATGTCATTTACGTCTTTTAGTTTGTCAAGAGATTTAAAGTGTCGTTTTTAAAGAGTGTGCATGTGTGAACGAGCTCCAGTGTAAGAAGAGCCTGTGATTGAATCTGGAAATAAAGCAAAATAACTGAGAAAAATGAGAAATAGTCCTCAGATGTCATGTCTGTAATTTACAGCAAAATAAATCTAGTATTAATTCGATCTCAAATGAATCATTAAAAGAAGTTATTACTCCACTAAGTTCGCGACATCATTAACCAACGTGGTTGAACGACAACTTTGCGACAGTACGGTTTCGGGAAACAGTCGAGACTAGCTAGTTGATTTCTTCATTGATGCATGGGACTGCGGTAGCGAACTGATGTTGTTGTATGGTAAAAGCTCACCCCTGAGGAGTGCAGGGCTAGCATTAGTAATGTTCTGCGATGTGTCAGTGCAGTGAGCGTACAGGTGTGGGGAGATATGTGTTCGTCTCCCGCACAGAAAACAGCCCCATTTGTTCTGGATTCTGAAAGTGTGTCGAGTCAAGCTGAGTTACAGTCAGTTTCACCTCATTTCTGCCCTTTTAACCCACGGTGTGCTTCTTCCTAGAGGAAAACCTTACTGTTCTGATGTTGCTTTTACAAAGTTTTGATTTGTTTTTGGGCTCTACTAGAACAGTTTTTCATGCTTTAATGTTATTTTCCTCATATTCTCTATTGTTGCTAGCCTGGATGCCAGCCGAACTTAGCCCCGCCCACAACATTTGAGGTCGGGAAGTTCAGTCTGGACTTGATCTGTTGTGGAGCAACTATACTCGAACCAGAGCTGTTCGGACCAATCAAATTGTCAGGGCGGGCTTTATACGATGATGGACAGATGATCAACAGTAATGTAATCATCCACGTCACCAAAGAGCGCTTGGGTTGAATTCGTTTACAACAAAGATGGCTGCCGCTGGAGAATTGAGATGTGTAGATTCCGCCATCGCATCTGTTATAGAAGATATCGCGTTAATTTTAAAAGAGGAACAGAGAACCGCGATCAAGGCATTTGTCGATCGGAAAGATGAATGAAGAACATACGTCACTTACTCTGTTGCTCTGTTTGGCTGTAGGTCTATCCAATTGAGTGCAGAGCCATTTTCTTTCTTGGTTCGGTTGAAACATGCCCCATAATCACAGCCCAATGGAGCAGATCAGACTCACATTCTGACTAGAATCTGAGTATGACGACGTCAGGCTATATTGTTGCAGCTCCTCTCTTCCCAGTCTGTCAGTAACGCTCTGTTTAGTTCCTGTCTCTATGAAGCCCCTCCTTCTGAAAAGCACACTGTGCTCTGATTGGTCGGTGTTGTGATTGGTCGAGCTCTTCGAGCGTGTTTGGGAAATGTCCTCTAACCAACTCAACCAGGCCCCGCCCCTTTATTTTGCGTATGAATTATTTAAATGAGGAATATTGTGATGTGCTCATTGCGGGGAGAAACTCAAGACTACAATGGAGACGTTTCAGGCCGGTTTCACAAAGCTATTTTAGACCGGTCTATGGTGTTAGACAAGTCTAAAATTTGCTCATAGACTAGTCTAATGCAAGTTAGACTGTTTCACAAAAATAAAGACTGACTTAATTTAGACCAAAAAAATTAGACCCCACTTACCCCCAGGCTAACTTAGGTCTAAGACTCTGTTACCTTGGCAACCAGCAGTAACAATCAGTTACATTACACACAGCCAAAAGAAAAGGAAAAATGGCTCATAATTTAAACATTTCTTCTTGTTATTACATTCTCCGCTAAATTTCCCAAGTAAAATGTCCTTGTAACTGTTATACTCCTCCAACAAACACATATTCTCCGCTGGGGTAAACTGCACTGAGCGGTTGAATGCGCTTACTCGATCCGCCATGTTTTTTGTTTTGAAAAGTGTCTTATTTTACCCAGAATGCATTGCAGTGTAGTCCTACTTAAGATAGTCAGAGTCTTAAGTGCTTTGTGCAACGGTCTGATTTAGATGTCTATCTGAAGTCGGACTATCTACTATATCTAAGCCGCAGTCAAAGTCTATCTTTGTGAAACCGGCCCCAGGAGTTCAGAAACACTGACACTGATATAGAGAAGAACTCCCGCTGGAGGGACTTTGTGCTCAAACAGCAACATTACACACTAAAGAAAGATGATTGTCAAAAAGCATAATAAGTATAAACTTGTTTTAGATGTTTCTCCTAAACTTCCTCAGGAGAAATCTAATTAGTCAATAGTTAGAAATTAATTTTGACAGCATATGATTTCATCCTAGAACAAGGTGATGGGAAATTAGTTCATATTGAGATCTCATACGTTTGATGGTAGAATTGAAGTCTTGGCAAATCTGAGCAAAGTTTGAGAGAATACAAGGGCCTAAATAAAGAACTGAGAAGCAGGATCCTTCTGCACAGAAATGATCATTTGCTCTCTCAGCTGTCTAAGATTTTATTCACACCAGATTTTGACAAAAAATATCATCTGTGAAGACTGTAGCATCATCTTTTATGAGACTGTGTTTGTTCTTTGCTTTGTAGAGTTGTTGACTCTGTGTGGATCCAGATACGTATTTGGTCAAAAGCCTGTTTTAGATTAGGTTTATCCTCAGTTTTAAATGAAAAGTTCACACAAAAAGAAAATACCCATCATTTGTTCACCCAAACCTGAACGACCTGCTTTTCCATGGAATACAAAGGAAATATTTGTAAATATATCTCGGCAGCTCTTTTCCATATAATGAATTAATGGTCTGTAAGCTAACATGAACAAACAATGAACAATTGTGTTTTTAACCAGCATTCATGAAGCTTGTTTAATTATATTGCTCATAGTTAGTTCATGTTAACTAATGCATTAACTAATGTTTAAAACGAGACCTTATTGTAAAGTATTACCAATATTTTTCTTTTTTAACTCAAATTGTCTCCCTGATAAAATATTTTAGAGATTGGCAATATTATAAAACTGCATATTTATTATGAAAGATTTATTAATTTTCATGACTTTTAAACTTTTAAATAAGGCTACCTCATATACAGTGGGGAGAACAAGTATTTGATACACTGCCGATTTTGCAGATTTTCCCACTTACAAAAGCATGCAGAGGTCTGTAATTTTTATCATAGGTACTCTTCAACTGTGAGTGACGGAATCTAAAACAAAAATCCAGAAAATCACATTGTATGATATTTAAGTAATTCATTTGCATTTTATTGCATGACATAAGTATTTGATACATCAAAAAAAGCAGAACTTAATATTTGGTACAGAAACCTTTGTTTGCAATTACAGAGATCATACATTTCCTGTAGTTCTTGACCAGGTTTGCACACACTGCAGCAGGGATTCTGGCCCACTCCTCCATACAGACCTTCTCCAGATCCCTCAGGTTTCGGGGCTGTCGCTGGGCAATACGGACTTTCAGCTTCCTCCAAAGATTTTCTATTGGGTTCAGGTCTGGAGACTGGCTAGGCCACTCCAGGACCTTGAGATGCTTCTTACGGAGCCACTCCTTAGTTGCCCTGGCTGTGTGTTTCGGGTCGTTGTCATGCTGGAAGACCCAGCCACGACCCATCTTCAATGCTCTTACTGAGGGAAGGAGGTTGTTGGCCAAGATCTCACGATACATGGCCCCATCCATCCTCCCCTCAACACGGTGCAGTCGTCCTGTCCCCTTTGCAGAAGAGCATCCCCAAAGAATGATGTTTCCACCTCCATGCTTCACGGTTGGGATGGTGTTCTTGGGGTTGTACTCATCCTTCTTCTTTCTCCAAACACGGCGAGTGGAGTTTAGACCAAAAAGATCTATTTTTGTCTCATCAGACCACATGACCTTCTCCCATTCCTCCTCTGGATCATCCAGATGGTCATTGGCAAATTTCAGACGGGCCTGGACATGCGCTGGCTTAAACAGGGGGACCTTGCGTGCGCTGCAGGATTTTAATCCATGACGGTGTAGTGTGTTACTAATGGTTTTCTTTGAGACTGTGGTCCCAGCTCTCTTCAGGTCATTGACCAGGTCCTTCCATGTAGTTCTGGGCTGATCCCTCACCTTCCTCATGATCATTGATGCCCCACGAGGTGAGATCTTGCATGGTGCCGCAGACCGAGGGAGATTGACCGTCATCTTGAACTTCCATTTTCTAATAATTGCGCCAACAGTTGTTGCCTTCTCACCAAGCTGCTTGCCTCTTGTCCTGTACTCATCCCAGCCTTGTGCAGGTTTACAATTTTATCCCTGATGTCCTTACACAGCTCTCTGGTCTTGGCCATTGTGGAGAGGTTGGAGTCTGTTTGATTGAGTGTGTGGACAGGTGTCTTTTATACAGGTAACGAGTTCAAACAGGTGCAGTTAATACAGGTAATGAGTGGAGAACAGGAGGGCTTCTTAAAGAAAAACTAACAGGTCTGTGAGAGCCGGAATTCTTACTGGTTGGTAGGTGATCAAATACCTATGTCATGCAATAAAATGCAAATTAATTACTTAAAAATCATACAATGTGATTTTCTGGATTTTTGTTTTAGATTCCGTCACTCACAGTTAAAGAGTACCTATGATAAAAATTACAGACCTCTACATGCTTTGTAAGTAGGAAAACATGCAAAATCGTCAGTTTATCAAATACTTGTTCTCCCCACTGTATCACGATTTTACAAGACCAAGTGGAAAAAAAGGAACTGTTAAAATATACTATTTCAGACTTTCATGGCGTTTTTCAGTGGCGTTTCTTTGTAATTATATGTGAAAATTGTCAAACATTACATAATTTCTGAGTGATAATTGTTTCAAAGTATCTATCGTATGACTTCAGATGTCTTGGGATATACAGTAAAGCCCTATGGACGTCATATATGATACTTTATGGTTCTTTATGGATACTTAAAATTGTCATTTTGTCCACTTCAGGGTTTTTATAGTTTACTGAAACTAAAACTATATCCACAAAAAATATTTTTGTTGCTTTAAATACAGTAAACATTAACTGAAATAAAAATGAATATAAAATATATACTGTAAAAAAAAACAATACAAAAAATGACAAAATATGCAATGAAATAACTAAAACATTAAGTAAAATTATAATGAAAAGGTAAAATATAAAAATAAAACCTAATTCAAAATATTAATAAAAACTATAATAGTATCTGAATGATACTAAAATAACACAGATCGGCATTCAACTTCTGTAAAAGAGCAGTGTGAGCATTCTTCAAAATGACTCCTTTTGTGTTCCCCAGAAGAAGTAAAGTCATGAAGGTGAGTAAATGATTAATTCTCGCTGAGCGTTTCCTCAGTGTCCAGAGCACACTGCAGGGGAACAGTTAAAGCTTGCCAAATGACAGTGTTGAAAATGCAGAGTGAAAGAAAAATACACCCCTCCCTTCATCTACAAGCCCCCGGTACACACACACACACACACACATTAAACGGCGCTGACCTCACCCCCGTGTGCAAAGCCAGAGACTCAAAGTCTCTCTCTCCCCCCCTCACTAGTTTTCTCTCTTTCACCGCCCACTCCGGTCTCTCCTGCTCATGTGACAGAGAAAGTTCTGCGCATTGGGAAGCCTGTCAGTGTGTGTGTGTGTGTGTGAGCGCAGAGCAGAACGAGAGCTAGATGGACCCGAGAGTTTGCTTGCAACAGCACCTTCAAACATCAGGACAGCTCTCGACTCCTTAACAAACGGCTTTCTGAGCACATACACAAACACACACACACACACACACACAGGTGTGTTTGGCAGACCCGATATCTGGGCAAACACATAATTTTTGTGCACTAGTTGGGATATTTGCTGGGACAATCCAAGAAAAAGACTCCTCCTGTGTCATGTGTGCGTGATGTGAACAGGATTCGCCATGCGTCCTCACAGACTGACTGTCCTGCTCTTCTCTGGCTTTGCCCTGTGTCTCTGTCTAGCCGTCGCTCAGCGCTCCTCATCCTCGTTCGCACACGGGGGTCCCGAGCGGATTAAAGTGCTCTTCACCCCCACCGTCTGCCGGCTGCGCTGCACACAGGGACGCTGCACCAACTACTGTGAGCGCGGGAACATCACCACCATCTACAACAGCGAGCAGGGAGGACAGACGCCGCCTGGGTCCGGATTCAGAGTGTGTGAGTACATGCACACACACACACACACACACACACACACTAGTGGCATCCTGGAAGAGATGGATCAAAGACACACACAAAAAACACTTTTTGAAAAATGTGTTAGACCAGCTGTGTAATTTCAGTTTAGTGTGAAAGGTTTCAAATCCTCATCTACTATATATTTTTCTTGAAATATATATATAAAAAAAAACATTTAAATAAAATAGAGACTTTATAAAAAATAAAGACTTTATTTATTTATTTTAAAAACATTGTTTTAATATAGTAGGTTGGAATTTGATCCCTTGCATACTAAATTTATAATAATATAAATAAAAATATTATTTTATTTATATAACACATATATATATATATGAAGAGTTCAGATGCAAAAGCCTCTAAGTGCCATCTGAAATTTTCTTATAGAATGATCATTTTTATCAAGCTTGTATATTTAAGTTCAGTAATTTCACTTAAATGACAATGAATAGGTAATCTTCACTGCCATTTAAGTGAAATTATTGAATTTAAATATATGAACTTGATAAAAATGATCATTCTAGAAGAAAATTTCAGATGGCACTTAGAGGCTTTTGCATCTGAAATCTTCATATATATATGTATATATATATATATATATATATATATATATATATACATATACATATATGGTATATAGTTACATATATATTATAAATTAATAAAACACTAAGCTTCATCCTCATGGGGACAAAAAAAACTGGTCCCCAAGAGGTCAAAGTTTACTGGTATTACTATTGTTGTGGGGACATTTGGTCCCCATAATGTAGGGAATACCAGGATCACACACACACACACACACACACACACACACACACACACACACACACACACACACACACACACACACACACACACACACACACACACACACACACACACACACACACACACACAGCCCAAATGTACATGCACAGACCTGCAGGTGTGTAAGACATCCATCTGAAAGTATTTACGAGCGGTGTGTGTGTGTGTTGAAGCATCTGTTGTGTCTGCTGCTCTTCAGGAGCTCATCCCTGACTCCTCACGGAGAGATGGAGAGCCTGACCCGAGCTCCTCTGGCTCTTCTTCTTCTCTCTGCTGGCGTCTGTTTATTTCCCTGTTTTCTCATGAATGTGTTACAGTGGGGTCCAAAAGTCTGAGATCTCATTGAAAATCTGGGGTTCAAAATCTAATTTAAATTGTTCATAAAACTCCTCAATATTCTCCACTAGTTCTAGGTCACTAATCAAATATGAAAATTAGTAATATTTCATTTATTTTATGTGAAAATGTGTTTGTTTTTGACATTTTTCAATGTTCAATGTCATTTTCTGATCTATACCTTAGTACTGATCACATACTGATATACCATGGTATTTAAAAGTAAAGAAAAAAATACTGTGGTATTACCAAAGCATTTTAATGCTAGTGTCCAAATATCCATGCAAATGTGCAACAACAAAAATTCCATGGTATTTTCATGGTATTGTCTTGATATTTTTCAAGGAGTGATCTATCAAATCTAAATTCGGTTTCACTTTATTTTAAGGTGTCATTGTTACAGTGTAATTATATATCTAAGTACTGAGTAATATTAGTTAACTACATGTACTTACTATAGGGTTAGGGCAGGACTAGGGTTTGGTTGAGGGTTAGTTGCATGTAATTATGCATAATTTACTGTTAGCAAGTGCATGTAACATGTAACAAGGACACTGTAAAATAAAGTGTTACCCTAAATTCATTAACAACTACAACATCAACAACAACATGGTATTTTTAAGTGCTTTGGAGTGCAATGCAAATACCATGACATAATTATTCATTGATATGTTATATATAAAAGTAAGATGGTATTATGCTGGTTCATCTGCAAGACCGGAACCAAACCATCTCTAACCATCATAAACCAGCCTTGGATTCTGCATTCTGAGCGCAAGGCAAGGCAAGGCAAACGTGTGTGGTGAATCCCAGCTTGTACCACGGTACGTTTACGTAAGGCTTGTACACTCCTCTTGACTTCAGTTTCCACCCGGGACCTGTTTCCTATTCGACTCTTGCTTCGTGTCCAAGAGAAAATCAGCTCCAACAATCCAGTAACATCGTGACCTATTTATACAAGCACTGCCTGTAATCTCCATCAAGAGAAACTCATTATGAACTTATCACACAGCAAAGCTTCCTCTGATAAATGTTATACATTTGTGTTTTAGTCTGGTAAACACGCTTCTTCTTACATAAAAGCTGGAGATGATTTATACACATTCTCCAGCGTCCAGCTCAAGCTGTTCGGCGATAAACGGGCATAAACACGCATGCCGTGTTTGTGGCATCGAAGGAATGGCGTTGGCTTCAAGTTCTGAGAAATATGCAACTCATTTATCAGTCTTGGAAACCTCCGCCCATGCTGTCAAAGCCTCTTTTTAGTTGAGCGAATGGATGGTGGAGGCTACGTCTTTTTCAGTGACTTCACGGTCAGTCTGGCACTGGCACCAGGCCAGAGCGCTGGTTGTAATTTCGCTCTTTGAGTCATTTGACGGCTGAATTATGACAACGAGAACGATGCGAATCTTTCTTGGTAGTGATTGTAAACGCATAGTGAAAGTTCGGCCGCTGTGGGGGAGCTGAAAACAATGATTCAGAGCTCTTTATATAACTATTTATATAAATATGCATTCATCTCCGTGGATTAGATTCTGATTAGACACATTTGTCTCCGCTATTCTGTTGCTCCTAGTCACTTTCTGTGGATCCATGTGGGATTGTTAGTTGTGTTTTTTCTGGATTTTGCTTCCTTTGGCCTGGAAGCATTTCATCTACACCTAATTGATGTCATGTGGTGGAGATTTCAGAGCTCAAGACTGTGACTAATATGGTCACACACACACACACACACACACGCACGCACGCACACACACACACACACACACACACACACACACACACACACACACACACACACACACACACACACACACACACACACACACACACACAGTGGCAATAATTGAAAATGAACTGAAATGAACACTAGAGGCAGTAAAACACCAACTACTTTAATTCAAATTATGATTACATGGACAGATTATTCATTAATGAAGACTTATTGACTTGAATGCACAATGCTATGTTATGACCTCAACATACTTTAACCATAGTGTGTGATTTGTAAACACGTACATTTTGATGTTTGCATCACATAAGCAGCTCATATGTGTGTCTTTTCTGATGTAGTTAAGTTGCTCTGAATCTCACCTGTAATAAAGCTGTGTGTGAATTTAAAAGGTCAAAGTGCAGATTAAATGGAGTTTTTGTCTCCCAAAAGAAAGAAGTGATTCTGCACTGCTTGAAACGAGTCATCAGTAATTCCAGTCTCACTCCCTGTTACAGTGTAACAATGTAACACATTTGCATAATGCCAGCCTGTGGTATTGATTGGCTGAGCAGCGTCTTTTAGCTCCGCCCTCAAACACTGTAGTGTATCTGAGACTGGAAGAGTTTAGTTCGTGTTGTTCATGTCGAGAAGACGCTGTTTTCTGCTGACAAAGCAAATCCACTTTGATGAGATTGATACGGTAAAACCCACGCCATCGTTACTGTTCATATCACTGTGATCAAGAACTGAGATTCAGATATGATAATGAGCGTTTGGTTTCCGACCAATCACAGCAGACTTGACCATCTGACCAATCAGAGAGCAGCTCTCAGAGAGGCGGGGTTTAGAGAGACTAGTTGATCGAAGTGTTTCATGACTCTGTTAGAAAAGAGGTATAGGAGACTGCTAAAACAAAATTAGGAATCTTTAAAATGCCATAATATGGGCACTTACTGTACATCTTGGAAAAAAAACTAGTCATAGTCTCTATTAAAATATACCTCCATCGCAACACAAAGTGAGAAGCTCAATGAACGGTCTTTGGTGTTTTATGCCCCCAACGTCGCCTTCCAGGCAGCGAGGGGATGGGTAGGTTTAAGGTTGAGGGTAGGGTTAGCTGCCTCTAAGGAGCCATTGGGGGCATAAAACACCATCGAGCTCAATGAACTGAAGCACTTCTGAACAACTCTCAACCGTAAATTAGTAACTAAGAAGTCATCTGGCTCTTAAATATTTCTTTATTTTTTAGTCTGGATGCCTTAGTTTCAGAATAAAGATGAGTTAATGTATGGATGAATACATCTGCAAGCGATCTGAGGCACGTGTGTGTAGGGCTGGTGGTAAGTCTCCTCCAATAGCAGGCTGTGGGTTTTGGATGAACAGAGAGGCGAACACATGGTGCCAAATAAAAGCATGCAGTCCTTCATCTGCTTCAGCTGAAATCAGTGGAGAAAGGGTGAAGCGGAAGAAAAATCAAGCAGCTATTTCTTCTCACTCCGCTCATGTGTGCCGTATCTCTGAGGGTTAATTATTTTACCTGCAATGGACCTCAGGGCCCTGAAACATCTGGACGATGGCAGAGAGCCAGAGCCTATCGGGGGCGTTCACAACATGTGTGTTATCGTGCATTTACTGTACATATGTGTGGATGTTTCATAAAAGATTCAGCTTTTGGTTCTTGTGTCGTTCTAGTTGTCACGATATGGAAAACTTCTTCCATGCAATCACGCGTTGACATTAGGTGAAGTATATTCATGTGTGTTAATGGGTTGCAGAGAGATTTGTAATTCTGCACAGCAAACTTTTGAACCCTGGTGTATAGCTTTATATGCTTTTGTCATGACTTTTGCAGGACTCCACAAAGGCATGTAATCACTAAAGCAGGTTTCCCAAAAAACCTGGTGGGGGGTTGCTATCGGGTCTTTGGAAAATTTATGATATTTAATATTTTCGTACTGCCTTTATGCCGTTTTAAAGATCATTATTACTTTAGTTTTTACTATGATGCATAGTAATAATATGATAATAATATTTATTTATTTTTTAAGAAATTAATACTTTTATAAACACATTTAGAAATATATGTAGTTCTTTTGAAATTTCTATTCATCAAAGAATCCTGAAAAAAAATATTTCACTGTTTCCACAAAAATATGAAGCAGTGCATCTGTTTTTAACATTGATATTAATAAATAATAATAATAATAATAATAATAATAATATATATATATATACAGTATATATATATATATATATATATATATATATATATACACTCACCTAAAGGATTATTAGGAACACCTGTTCAATTTCTCATTAATGCAATTATCTAATCAACCAATCACATGGCAGTTGCTTCAATGCATTTAGGGGTGTGGTCCTGGTCAAGACAATCTCCTGAACTCCAAACTGAATGGCAGAATGGGAAAGAAAGGTGATTTAAGCAATTTTGAGCGTGGCATGGTTGTTGGTGCCAGACGGGCCGGTCTGAGTATTTCACAATCTGCTCAGTTACTGGGATTTTCACGCACAACCATTTCTAGGGTTTACAAAGAATGGTGTGAAAAGGGAAAAACATCCAGTATGCGGCAGTCCTGTGGGCGAAAATGCCTTGTTGATGCTAGAGGTCAGAGGAGAATGGGCCGACTGATTCAAGCTGATAGAAGAGCAACTTTGACTGAAATAACCACTCGTTACAACCGAGGTATGCAGCAAAGCATTTGTGAAGCCACAACACGCACAACCTTGAGGCGGATGGGCTACAACAGCAGAAGACCCCACCGGGTACCACTCATCTCCACTACAAATAGGAAAAAGAGGCTACAATTTGCACAAGCTCACCAAAATTGGACAGTTGAAGACTGGAAAAATGTTGCCTGGTCTGATGAGTCTCGATTTCTGTTGAGACATTCAGATGGTAGAGTCAGAATTTGGCGTAAACAGAATGAGAACATGGATCCGTCATGCCTTGTTACCACTGTGCAGGCTGGTGGTGGTGGTGTAATGGTGTGGGGGATGTTTTCTTGGCACGCTTTAGGCCCCTTAGTGCCAATTGGGCATCGTTTAAATGGCACGGCCTACCTGAGCATTGTTTCTGACCATGTCCATGCCTTTATGACCACCATGTACCCATCCTCTGATGGCTACTTCCAGCAGGATAAAGCTACGTTCACACTACACGCGACCAAGCGACGCGATACCATTCATTTTTAATGGGGAGCGGTCGACATCCGGTGACACGCACGGTCGCCGACCGTTGGCGACTGGATGGGGCGTGTCTGGCGACGCGACAAAGTTGAGATCTGTTCAACTTTATGCAAATGAAGAGCGACTTTCGGGAGCGACAACCAATCGGAGTGAAGTCAGTAGGGCGCGCATGATCCATCACTCTTCAGTGCCGAGGCAAGATGATTGAGAAGTTTATTTTAGCAGTCAGAAACTGTCCAATATAGTATGATATGTCTCTGTGTACATACAGTGGTATTTGCCGTGCTGACTCCGAGCCTGAATGGTTTCGTGAACTCAGAAAAAACAGTATTTGCCCATTTGCTGCAGTTAAATAGCCGCGATAGCAAAGAGCACTCGCTGTTTCTCATTAATCTTTAATATTATGCATTTTATGTACTGATTCCATTTATATTTAAACTTTTCCTTCCAAAATGTTAGCTTGTAACTGCAAGAAAACAGATTTGTTGTCTACAACTGTGAATGTCACTCATAAACATTACTAGGCAACCAGTAGTGGGAACGCCCACTAGCGACCTCACCGCCAGCCACTTGCGACATGCAGCGACAAAGTCGCTTGTAGTGTGAACGGGGCTTAATGCACCATGTCACAAAGCTCGAATCATTTCAAATTGGTTTCTTGAACATGACAATGAGTTCACTGTACTAAAATGGCCCCCACAGTCACCAGATCTCAACCCAATAGAGCATCTTTGGGATGTGGTGGAACGGGAGCTTCGTGCCCTGGATGTGCATCCCACAAATCTCCATCAACTGCAAGATGCTATCCTATCAATATGGGCCAACATTTCTAAAGAATGCTTTCAGCACCTTGTTGAATCAATGCCACGTAGAATTAAGGCAGTTCTGAAGGCGAAAGGGGGTCAAACACAGTTTTAGTATGGTGTTCCTAATAATCCTTTAGGTGAGTGTATATATATACCTAAGAGAAACAAGGGAGACATTTTCAATTGAATTCACTTTTATTTGTGCAGCGCTTTTCAATAGAATTATTTTCAATAAATAGTAGCTTTCCAAAACTGCTAAAATCTGTAAAATAATTGTTAAACATTAGTTTCCCGTAGTCAATAATTGTATCCCTTAAACTCATCTTTGATCACCAAAATGACATATTTAAACATTTAAAAAAAATTCTTCATGCCTTAAAATATCTTGAATGTAACTCGTCACCCTTGCCTCATTTAGTATGCGCGGTTCTATGAATATGCAAATGAGCCCCGCCTCCACTCACTCACTCAGCTCAGAGATCCACTCGCTGACGATCACACGTTGATCTGATTGGTTACAAGGTAGTTTGTGACGTCAGAAACACCAGCGATTTCAAAGCGTGTTTTTGAGACTGTCTTTACAGAGAAAATACTCAGCATTGGTGTGAATTTGCACATGGTTTGTCTTAAAGCATATTAACACACCACATAGACATATAAACAACATTAAAATCTTGATTTTAACCACATGAGACTTTAAGGTAAATATTTATAAGTTGAAAATGTCTGTCTTGTTTCTCTTAGTTTTCAGAAAATATATTTGATTCACCTTTATATAAAAGCCTGTAATTCTGTCAATAACATGTTGTCTTAATAATGTTTATAGTTTGTCTCACAAAGTGCAAGAGAGTCTTTATACAATGGCAGTATATAGCCTCAATATATATTCTCATTGGTCAGCGAATCCCTCCGTCAGCATGTTTCAGATGGTGACTCACTTTCTGCATTGAAATGAATTGATTCGCAGCTTTCTCTAGTCCAGTCCAGAGCATCATGTGTCTTTAATTTACATCTAAATACTTCTGCCTTTGACTCGAGTGTTAATGCAGTCAGCTTTGAAGTTCATATGTGTGTATGTGTTGATACAATCCTCTCTTGAGACTCTTATTCCAAACTAGTTTTTTATGAAAGCATTCATATGTCTAATTTGAGACTTTCCAGTTTTAAACACAACCCTTAAACTGATCCGCCCATGACTAGCAGGATCTCTTCATTTAAGCTGAAGATTGCAGATTCTCTGAATGAATCTTTGAAGTGCAAATGAGAGCTTGGACCGTCTCCAATGAAAATGGCTTTTTCTTCCATTCATGTCCTGTCACGAGTTTTATCATCGTGTTGTTTCAGTCGAGCAGTGTATTCCTGACCTTTCATCATTTCAAAAGAATTTCATTTACATATTTCCCCCCTCACTGAAAGCGTAGATATTTCTTCCTGTTATCTGGACGGAGCCAGTATTTATCCGAACCCTCGTAAGTTTCAAAACAGAATATCTGTGGTCCAGAAATGAAGGTGGAAAGCTAGAAAATGAGAAGGTACTGGAGATTCTCAGCTTTAACGTAATGAAGTGCAAGTGTGTTTCCAGCTGTTGGTGTTTAGGCGGATGAGCTGAAGATCAAGCTCTCGTCCAAACACACCAAAGCTCAGTCATCTGCAAACCTACACACCTCTCCCCATCATCTCTAAACAACGCCGATCTCACACACCCCTCGCTTTCTCATTTACATCCATAGTGGTCTGTGTTACTATACAGTTTAATATGTATAAAGTACAATGTAATGGTTAGTATACAGCTCATGAGATCATCTCCATAATTATCTTGTGCGTTTGTTCATTAGACACTAACTGAATCTGCTTTTAGATAGTTTGTTACTGGTCATATATGTTATACTATACTATACTATATATATATATAAGTACAATTAGTTGAACTTAAAGGGTAACTCTCGCCAAAATGCAACCTAGGGTCTTTTTCTTAATCTATCCGAGGCGAACTTTCGTTTAAAAGCATAAGCATAAGCACTTCTATCTCCGAATGCGAATTAACTGACTCTGAATTTTAGTATTGCTTCTTATATGAGCATCCTTTTTCAAATACAATGTCAATTTTGATTTTCACTAACGACAAAACAACAAATTATCCGTGAATTTATATGGAACTAAGCTTTAGGAGCTTTCCATCTTTACTCTCCTCCCTGTTACGTTGCATTCGGAGATCGACTATTTTTGACTGTCATAATGCCGGTGGACACATTTACAGAGAGTTGCTCAAAACCTTTCTTTTTAGTAAACTCTGTGTACACAAACACTGTTCTCAATGCTGGAGTTCATGTGTAGAGCCCCTGGTGATACTTCCAGCACAGTTTCATGTTGTGTCGAGCCTTTTTAGTGTTTTAAAAATAGCGAGTTTGATACTATCATAGTCGTGCCCCAAGCACTCCCATTCAAACGGCAATTTGACCGAAAACTAAAATACGGTCAAACTTAAAAGTGGCATTTTCATTCTAATTATGATTTTAAATGAAAGTTTGCCTCGGGTAGATTAACAAAAAGACCCTAGGTTGCATTTTGGTGAGAGTTACGCTTTAAGAGTGTTTTTTAGACCCACTTAAGTAGGACTTCAGTACGTCTTTATATGTAATTTTATATTTACTTCTATTGTATTTGAAATATGGCTAAAATATATGTTCAAAATAAGTGTACTTCTTTAAAGCACAATAAAATATTATTAAAACATCATTTAAAATGCACTTTTAAAGTGAAATGTTAAATTTGACACTATTACAAAGCAGGCACTGCGCCAGGATTCCAGTTTTGGATGGGAAACCTTAAATGAAAAACGTTATCAAATCACTGTTTAACCTAATAAAAATGCCTGACTATGTTATTGTGCTTACATAATAGAGATTTTAATAGCTTGATGCTTTTTAAATATTTTGTTGCGTTGTAAAAAGTTTTGGTGCCTATCCTATCCGCAGTCGTTCTCCTTGGTTCTAATCTAATATATCCCCAAAACATGAAGCCAAATATTTCACAATTCTGTTTAATTGTTTTAAGTTTTTTAGAGCTTTTCTTAGAGCTCGATTAAATAAATGCTTCGTTTATAATAGGGAGGACGTCTTAAGCTATGAAACTTTGAACATTTTTGCACAAATTTTGAGCTTATTTGCCATCTTTTAATAATTCTTGACAAAATTAAAATATATTAAAAGTTAAAAAATGTTTTTAAGGAAACTTTTGGGTGGGCCTGTTGAAAAGTGGGTGGTCCCAGACCCGCCCGGCCCACCCATAACGCCGTGCCTGTTACAAAGTGTGTTACTATTGTAACCCCCGTTCCCTGAAGGAGGATTCTTAAAGGATTAGTTCACTTTCAAACAAATTTTTGCTGATAATTTGCTCATCCCGATGTCATCCAAGATATCCATGTCTTTCTTTCTTCAGTCAATAATAATAAATTAAAACAAAGATGTCGGACGATTTTGAAGTTGGAGGAGAAAATGAGATTTTTTTCGCTCTTCCCTTCCTTTCTGAACCGGAGAACACAGACAAATAACTTAGATAGATGACGAGACGCGTGACCTTTCCAACGTGATGACGCAATGCGTGGCGCATCTCAGAGATGGTACACGACGAGCATTCGTGGTTAAAAAGTATTATTTTATTTTTTTTAGAAAATGATGCATCGTTTCGCTGGATAAGACTCTTATTTTTCGACTGGGATCGTGTCGAGACTTTTGAAGCTGCATTGAGACATTTGAACCTTCTGTGAACATTGGTATAGTTGGTTGCCATTGAAGTCCATTCTGTGTAGAAAAATCCTGGAATGTTTTCCTCAAAAACCTTCATTTCTTTTCGACTGAAGAAAGAAAGACATGATACCTTGGATGACATCGGGGTGAGTAAATTATCAGCAACATTTTTTTGAAAGTGAACTAATCCTTTAAGAATTGAAGTACAAGTGCACATCCAATATGATTAAGCACGCTTCTTTCTCATCACGGTCATGCACAGTATTTCACTTATTAGTTCTTTGATTGTTAGTTAACCTTTATTATCTCCCTTAGGAGAAATCTGTGTAATGAGAAATGTGATTATGCGTAATGTGCCGACAACATGTGACAAATACCAGATTCTGTGATGAGAATGGATTTACTCTGATACAGAGCTGGAAACTAAGAAGTCCTGTTGGACTAAAATGTCTAAACAATTCACTGGTCTATTGACAACATCCAAAAACCAGATCCTCCAAGAAACATCCTTCAAACCGCAGATCATTCTGATGCTTTAGATTTATTTTCCTGTGCGAAGAATGTGGCTTTACCGGCCTGAAGTCACAGAGCAACAGCTCATTTATGATCGCAGTAGATGCTCAAATGCTCTTCAGCAGAAGATCTAGTGAAGTGTTTTTCCGCAGGGATTCAAACAGTTTGGAAAAAAGTTCACAGGATTGTGTGATTGTGCCCGTTCCGAAAGCCTTTTACTTTGCTATAATCAACGGCAGACGTTGACATAGTCTCCATAGGGTCCGCCTCCCATTTATGATTTGCATACTTATTTGTATATGTTTGTCAATCATGTTGGATTTATCATTTGATGTTTAGCTGTTTTCTAGCAATAATATAATACGACCACAAAAGTGTTTTAAAGTAATGTGGCTTTAACGAATCTTTTAACGAATTTGACCCGGCCGTAAACATGATGGATCTGTGTGGAGTCTGGATGCTGTTCAGCTTCCGCTAAACCCTGGCTAATAGATGTGTGTGTGTGTGTGTGTGTGTGTGTGTGTGTGTGTGTGTGTGTGTGTGTGTGTGTGTGTGTGTGTGTGTGTGTGTGTGTGTGTGTGTGTGTGTGTGTGTGTGTGTGTGTGTGTGTGTGTGTGTGTGTGTGTGACCTCAGCATCCCAAAGTCCCAAAACTAAGCTGCACAGATTTCTCACATCACACACTCATAAACTCTTGTCACCGACAGCTGGGGAAACGGGTCAGCCAACGACGGCAGATCTCAACCGTCTCCTTTCTGTTTGTGTGTGTTTACTCTAAAGAAATAAAGATAATATATTGTTTGTCATAGTCTCAGTGCACTTCATTCCTGCTAAAAGTCCCAAACAGTGTGTTGTTTTTCATGCATTAGTTTAGTTAAGAACTAAAATAACTAAAGGGAAGTACTTTACGTGCTTGTTAAATTTGTTTTATAATGGCGGCTGCACCGCCCCTGTGTCTGGGACATTAGACATGATTTTTATCTGCAGAAATAAATTCTGCTCTGAAGTAATTAAATGATGTGGATTACAAAACTTTCATGTCAACTTTTGATAGGAATAATCTGACATATGGTTGGATCTAAAAGTGAGTGAGACTGCTAGTGAAAAACACTGTATTTTACACCATTTGTTTTACTTTTTTTCAGGATTAAATCTGATTTTGAATCCCAGATTTTCAATGTGGTCACAGGACAACACTGTATTTAAAATAATACAAATATATAGTGCAGGCTTTGATTTGATCAGGAATTGCTTAGACGTGAAAACTGTTCTTTATGACGTTATTGGAGTGGAAGGGTTGGAAAATAACATTAGAAATGTGATTCGATTTGATGTTGAATAACAGTTTTCAGTCTGGAGGCTTGTTTTCTTTCCTTCTCTCTCTCTCTCTCTCTCTCTCTCTCTCTCTCTCTCTCTCTCTCTCTCTCTCTCTCTCTCTCTCTCTCTCTCTTTCTTTGTTTGCTGTTGTTTTAGCAGCTCTTCTTCTGCATTCTGTTTGTTTGACAGATGTGTTTGGATCTAGAGATTACTTGAGCGATTGCAGATGAATACTGCAAAAAGATCAACTCTCTCTCTATTTCTCTCTCACATGGTACATTTATTTTCGTTTTTTTTTTTTTTAGGCATGAGCCTGGTCTAAGCTTTCCAAATATATAAATTACAGTACAGACATATGATATGGAAGGCATGCTGAGGTCACTAATGAAATAAAATTGTTGCTTTTTTTATAGAAACTCTCCATTTTGAGAGACTCGTAACGTGTTAACAACATCCATTCAAAGACACACTATTGCAATGCTGTCTGTTATGTGCCTTTCATGAAAACATTATTGAGCTGTTGTGGTTTTTAGAACAATAATAGCGTAATTTCTTTCTCATGTTGATGAGTGATGGATGAAGTCATTGACTCTGTCTCTCTCTCTCTCTCTCTCTCTCTCTCTCTCTCTCTCAGTCTTGTGTCCGCTGTTGTGTAAGAACGGAGGAGTGTGTGTACAGAAGGATCAATGCCACTGCCCGCCGAACTTCACCGGGAAGTTCTGCCACATCCCCATCCACTCCTCCTCCTCCTTCACCAATCACATTGAGAAACCAGCGGGAAGCGCTGTGGATTCAGCCAATCAGCCGATGACGTCCGAGTACATCTTGCCTCTACAGACGCCAGAGCTGATCAACACCAATGGTGAGAGGCCTGGTTCATTTCAGTGTAAATAACATGCAATTAAACGACTGAATTAAATTCCACTGTAAAAAGTGTTCAGTTCACTTACTTAAAAAAAGTAAATAAACTTCATGCTTAATCAAAAAAATTAAGTAATGTGGAATTGTCAAGTTCACATAACTTATTTTTTTCCAATTAAGCATTAAGTTTATTTACTTAATAATTTGAAGGCAACGGGTTTACTCATTTTTTTTTAAGTGAACTGAACACTTTTTACTTCTTTTTTTTTGCCAAATTATGTATAAATAGTCCCTATTTTAACAAGTTTCATCAAACCTTTTACAACATTACCATTTGCACATGTTGAACTTTATCTTTATAGACAATGAAATGCATTACAATGTTAAGACTTACCGAATGACAACATAAAATTAAAGCTGCAAGCAGCATTTATCGGGGTTCAAGCATTTAAGGCCTTTAAGGCCTTTAAGCACAAAAGCATCAAAAGTTATTAAGTTTTATTTAGCAAGCATGTAACCACTGACATAATAGATGGAAAACACCATTTACAGCCAATACAGGCAATGTACCATAGGAAATATATGGTTTTAAAGCCTTTTAACTGTTAGAGCGCCACCTTTGGTCCGATCTCCATAAAATTTTGCATGCTTATTAATAATGTTATGTCACATATGCTCACCAATTTTTGTGAAGTTCTGAGTTTTCATTTAGGATTTATAGGCTTTTTAGTGTATTTTGCCACGCCCATTTTATAAATGACCCAATTACAGCCATCCAAATGCAAAGGTTTCACGTCTCTAGGCCTTACGGTTTGGCCTGCACGATGCATTTTACGAATCCTTACAATTACAATAGGGTTTCAGCATTTCGTGCTTGAACCCCTAATTAGCTTTTCAGATTGTCATGGAGGGTAATATGTGTTCTGGCACTATAGTCTGTTGTGTAACTCATGGCCACATATGGAGCCAGACTGTTGTGATGGTGAAAAATGACTGTGTCACAGACTGGCGACATTTATTTTCTGTTTTCATTTGGCTGCAGCTCTCAGTTTGGATGCGATCCATAAATGGCAGCACCAGCCTTTTCATATATAGAGTCCTGTGATGAATTAAAGCAGAAACGCATCTGATGCATCACACAGATGTCAGTTACACCTGGAATATCTGAGCATGGCTCTTGAATAGATGATGTGTCACCAGTTTTGTGTGGGTTTGTTGCACTGGGAGGCCGAATGACATCAAGGAAATCACCATGTGTACAGAGTTTTACCCTGAAAGGTGCTCTGTGCCTTTACTAAGACATGATGGCATTTTGATATATGTGTTTTGGCATTTTGCCTCTTTATTAGCCAGAGGTAATGGAGAGTGACAGGAAAAAGAGGAGGGAGTGGGAAGAGGACAGATGCCAGAAATGATCCTGCATCACTTCTTCAGTAGTTACTTTCTTACAGGTAGATCATCTAAGTGAAAATTTGAGGACGACAGACATTTTTCAGAGTACTTCTTACTGTAGCTCTTAACAGTTTCATTGTAGAGTAATTAAACTAAACTAATAACACATAATAATTGTTTTGGGTTGAGTTGAGCCTGTTGTTTAGTGAGAGTGTTGTGTTGTATCAGGCAGAGCTGCGTTTTCATCGACTTCTGCATTGCAATGACTGACGAGCCGCATTTGAGCCACGACCCTCATGAAAAAAGGGTGCTTAATTGTATTGAATGTTCACTTGTTGTGGACTTCAGATCTTGAAAGTGTATATTTTTGTAACTGTATTTGCAGATAATTTCAAATAATGAAATTAAAGACCACTTAAGTGCACTTTCATGTCTATTTACTGAATGCTTTTACTTTTAAATGTACTAAATTGCAACAACAAATATATTTAATAAATATATGACACAAGTTTTGATAGAAATTATATTCAATTATATTTTAGTTTACCATACATGCGTTAACTCTATTTCAAAGACAATAGAAGTAATTATGAAAGTACATATAAATATGTACTTAACTCCTATTTAAGTTTTAAGAGGTATTTAATATACAAATTTTAATGTATTTTTATGTAATTGCAATTAACATGGACTGAAGTGTCTGAAAACATTACATTGAGTTTGTATTTTCTTTTAAGTGAATTATTTCTGTAGTGAGTACATGCAGTTTTTATTTTTTTTATTATGCTTTTCACCAAACCTTAGTGGAAAAAAAAACATATAGCAAAATGTATATAAAATGCATTTATTTCATACTAAAACCATTAACATATTTACTGACATATCGCTTGAGACTTACTGATATAAATAATATAATTAAACTTTATTCGGTGTACTTTTTATTGCACAATGCACATTTCTTAATATTAAGCCTAAAATGTGTTGTAATATCTCTATTAGTAAGGATGATCTCAGTATAATATCAGTCTTTAAATGCAAGATAGTTCCACTTTAGCACAATTAAATGTACCTAAATATAACTTTAGTTGGACCTCAGCACTATTTCTGGATAACTAAAGTGCATTAAGCACAAAAATGAGTTGTTACAATTTAGCAGACTTTAAGTATATCAATTTAGTATTATAAATTGCGGGTAATTTATATCACATAAATATGTAAATGTATTTGTGTTATACTTAGCATAAAAGAGTATTTGCATATGATAAAATAGCACATACTAGTTCCATATATTTTTTTTACTCCACTGAACTGTGGTATTTCCCATTATAATCACAATCTGACAGCTGTCACTCAGTGACACTCCACAGGCTCTGCTGATGTAACACTGCGTGTTTACTTTTTAATTTTGGTTTATTTAATCAGGCAGTAATGATAAATGAGTTTCCATCTGTCATTTAATGGGGGAGTGTCAGGTGAGGTCATTTTTATTTTTTGGCAGGGAGAATAATGAACAAGCGCCACATCTGTAGCCCTCCAGAACCTTCTGCACAGGCTCTCTGCACACGACGCTGATAAGACATGATGAAAGACAAATCTAAAGTGACCCTAAAATGCCAATTTCTTACAATAGATTTACATGCATGGTCAAAAAACACTTTAATTTCCTCATAATATCCATCACAGCATCAGCTCTTTTCTCACAGTGTCTGAAACGGTTCATTCGAAGATTCAGTCTCTCTAAACCCCGCCTCTCTGAGAGCTGCTCTTCCCTGATTGGTCAGATGGTCCAGTCTGCTGTGATTGGTCAGAAAGCAAACGCTCATTATCATATCTGAATCTCAGCTCTTGATCACAGTGATACGAACAGTAACGATGGCGTGGGTTTTACCGTATCAGTCTCAGAAAACAGCGTCTTCTCCACATGAACAACACGAACCAAACTCTTCCAGTCTCAGACAAACTGCAGTGTTTGAGGGCGGAGCTAAGATATGCTGTTCAGCCAATGGGCTGTCATTATGCAAATTAGTTACAAACCTACACAGGTTCCAGCAGAGAGTGAGACTGAATTACTAACGACTCGTTTCAGGCAGAATCGATTCTTTCTTTTAGGAGACAAAAACTGTGTTTTGTAAAAATGCTGTAA
>NC_137127.1:45918000-46130500 GCF_949319135.1 Squalius cephalus | reverse complement strand
TATATTAACTTTAAATGTAATATCAAATAGTTCTTCATATATCAAATAGTTCTTCATAATATCAAATTAAGTACTTCATATGTGCTTTAGTTAGTATGTTAGTATGTTAAAGCACAAAATGTTCTGTAAAGTAAAACCTTTAATTTGACATAATTACTAAGTGCATAAAACACAGTCATGAAAGTGTACTCTCTTTAAGAGTGGCCTTTTATTCAATAAATATATTATGCAAGTAGTTTTTTAAAAATATATTAAATTCAATTCAAGTATATTTGTATAGGGCTTTTAACAATACATATTGTTATAAAGCAGCTTTACAGAAAATATACTTTTTAAGATTTGAAGGACACAAGTGCATATTCAGTTTAACTTAGCACACTTCTCTTCCACCATTAATATGACTCTGTATAAGAAAAAAATACAAAGAAATACAAATTTGTATATGAGAAATACAAAGCGGAACGTTACACGGAATGTGAAAATAGAGACACCAGCCACCATAGTCACATGTTTGCCGGGAGCCAGAGCGCCTGACATCAAAACAAATTTAAAAGTGCTGGCTAATGCTAATCGTAAATTCTCTAAGATTATTATTCACGTCGGCACAAATGATGTTCGACTCCGCCAGTCGGAGATCACCAAAATTAATATTAAAGAGGTGTGTGAACTTGCAAATACGATGTCAGGCACAGTAATTTGCTCTGGCCCCAGTAGATCGTGTTCACTCAATGGGCGGCTGTCGAGGTGGTGTCCGCAAAATAATATATAATTCATAGACTATTGGAAAAGTTTTTGGGGCAGACCTGACCTGTTGAAAAGAGATGGTATTCATCCCTCCTGGGATGGTGCTGCTCTTTTCTCTAGTAATTTGGCTCATAGTCTTAGAGCTCAAACATGACAATCTGGGGCTCAGGTCAGGAAGCAGACAGACTGGCTTAACCGACCGTCTGCTAGCGGCCTCGCGTCACCAAGGTCAGATAAATCCCATCACATAGAGCCTCTTTCACCTAGATATCATCACATAGAGACTGTGTCTGTTCCCCAAATTTGGAAATCCCAAAAACGTTTCAACCCATCTAAGGTTAAAAATGTAATTGATTTTCAACAAATAAAAAACAGCTATAATACAGATGAGCAAATGATAAAGCTCGGGTTGCTGAATATTCGATCCCTTACTTCAAAAGCACTTATTATTAATGATATGATTACAGACCATAATCTAGATGTGCTGTGTTTGACAGAAACCTGGCTAAAACCAAACGATTACATTACTTTAAATGAGTCCACCCCGCAAGATTACTGTTATAAACATGAGCCTCGTCTGAAACGCAAAGGGGGTGGTGTTGCTGTAATTTATAGTAATATTTTCAAAACCACTAAGAAATCAAGTTTTAAATATACTTCTTTTGAAGTGTTGGTGCTTAATGTAAAAATATATAGTATAAATGATAAATCACGTTTGAGATTTGTGCTGGCTACTGTATACAGGCCACCAGGGCACCATAAAGATTTTATCAAAGAATTTGCTGACTTTCTATCAGAGTTAGTATTGACTGCAGATAAAGTACTAATTGTTGGTGATTTTAATATACATATAGATAATGAAAAAGATGCATTGGGATTGGCATTTAAAGACATTCTGAACGCTATTGGAGTTAGACAACACGTGTCAGGACCTACTCATCGTCGTAATCATACTCTAGATCTAATATTATCACACGGAATAGATGTTGATGCCGCAAATAGGGCTGTCACTTTACATTCGAAAACCGATTGTACAATCGATCGGACCAACCAACACACGTTTCGAAAACAAAAATAAGGAATCGATTGTTACGGGCTTCTCTCGGAGCGCGTCCAGCTCGTCACGATACGCCCAATTATAACAGCAAATTATACTTCTGCATAATGTGTCTCTTTTTACTACGAAAATGTGAATTCTGCCGGTATGCAGACAGTCTCATGCATACAGATTCGGCTACGGTCTACGGCCTGCGTAGGCGAAATTTGTTTGACATTTCTAATCGTAAACACAGCCATGTTGAAGCCTGCAGTGATGTTTTTCATTAATATTATGGCAGTCCACTCTGCTTATTGTTTTTGGAGAATGTTGCACTCCTGTTTGTCATTGTGCACGAAACTTCACACCAATAAATCATCAGGAATATTTGCTGACTTGTGCTAGGCGCCCACTTTTACGTCCTAACTCTCACTAGTTCCATTACGTCCTCTTTTTCATCCTAATTATGTCTCAAAAATCGAACAGGATTTCTTCACAAAAGTGACAGCCCTAGTCGCAAATAACAACATGCATGCTTTCGGCATCATGAGAGTGAGTCAACTATGAGAGTTTTCCTTTGTAAGTGAATTAACGAACAACCCTCGGATTAGCAGGCCTGTCACACCACTCAGTTGTTTAAGTGAATAATGTGTGTGTTCTGTACCGTCCCACAGTGCAGTTCTCCTTTACCTGGCCTGCGGAGTCAGGAAATGTGTTGCAGGGGTGTTGGGAAGGCCTGGGGCATCAGCGAGTGCACACTCTGCCCAGCGCTCTCAGGTGAGTCCGTGAACACGGAGCCGGAAACACTCTCACACAGAAACACTCTCACTGTTTACAGCAGCACAGTTTGTACTTTGAGCACAAAGAGGGAACAAAACACTCAGTTTGTTCCTTTTTAACTCGTAAACTCCAACACACACACACACACACACACACACACACTCTGATATCAGTTCTGCTGGCTAGAAAAACACGTCTACTTGTAAAACAGAAAATAGAGTAGTTGCCGCATGACTTCATGAGATAAATATAGCTTAGAGAGTTGTTTGGCAGACGGCTCATTTAAGTCCTGCTACTATATTATTATTATTATTATTATTATTGCAACAGTCAAGGTGTCGCCATCAGCGCTCGATCAGCCGGCTGGCTAAACATTACAGCATACTCACATTCCTCGTCGTCTTGATGAATGCTACAGCCTTTGCTTTCATGTCTTTAATAGAAGATGACTTCAGCACCACTATCATTTATTAAATATAGTGACATAAAATGACATAATACACTATTATTGAGATATTAATGCATATTCAAACTGTGGCCTCAATAACAGGGCATATTATAACTATATGGGGTAAGTTGTCACAATGTGCTCCAATAATGTAATTATCATCACTTAATTAAGGACTTAATCGCAAGATGTAAGTAAGTAAGATGTTTACATGACACAAGCAAATCTTTTCAATCCCGTTTACATGCAGTTTTCATTATTCGGACTAATTCTCTAATTGTGTTTATTTTCACGGTTCACATGCAGAGCACTGATGATGAACACACATATACGGTAGTGTTTCTGATAACCCTAAAAAAGTCACCATTTCAATGTTTTTGAGCATCAGTGCACTGCATTATATTCATGTCTTATCGACAGCAAAAGAAATATGCGCATGCACACTTTGGTCAGAGTAGAATAGATGCCATTAAAGTGTTTAAATGCCTGTTTATTGTGATTAAAATCAGCGTACGGCATGTTTTACTATGGTTATGGCTGCTACGATTATGAGCATTTAATCTACGTATTACATTAGTTAAACTTTAATTGCAATATTGCCTAAATCTCATTATAATTACAGTATAATGGTACGTGTAAACATAGTAAAGGAAAGACTACTTTATGCATAGTACAATTAGCATAACAAAAATTCTACATTTTATTCCAATGAAATGAATGGGCTTTATTTTAGTTTGATTATGTTTTTTATTATATTTTGTATTTTTAGGGGATTTTATAGTACTACATTGTACATACATATAAATAAATATATATTGAAATATGGTACATAAGTATTTATGGAATAGTTATGATCCATATATTACCTGTTAATCACTTTTTGAGCATAGATACATCAGCATTCCAACTTATATTGTGGTAAATCTTGAAAGCTTTGGAGCACAGACTTCAGTTTGGTCTCTTTTTAAAGAAAACACTTGAAAGATTATTGCTTTTTTTATGAAAAATGCACAAAAAAATATTTTAAAATTTTATATGAAATATTGATTTTCCAAAACATGTTTTACTCAAACTGTGAGAAAATCAAAGCCATAAATCGAATCAAGTTTTGTTCCAAATTTGAGCCTGATATCTCGAAAAAGTAACTTTCAGGAAGATTTTGTTTGTGCGCAGCACCAAATTTTACAATAGATGGAATTCGTCTCTCAATCATTTCTAATGCGCTCATTTTTTATACATTTTTTAGGACCATTAAAGAAAAACCAAAACGTAATATTTTTTGGTCAAAAATTATTTATGATTATATAAAATTACACCACTTTTCCCCACAAAATAAATGTGACATCCTCCTCAGACCTTACACTGTTTAATAGCTAAACAAGTAAACACAATAAATATGACAATATTTGAACTTTTGTTTGGAAGACATAATTCTTAAATGTTGTGTTGTTTTTAACAGGGTTTTTGGGCTTTGCTGTCGTTCTTTGTACTGAGAAACATTTGCCAAGGATATATTTTCATAACTTCTTGACGACCCTGAGTGGTTGATAATGTTGAGCACACGGTTACATAATCATTTACCCAGTGCAGAATAATGACTGGAACAATAGAGCCATCCTTGGGGATCGCCGGCTCCCCTATAGAGCCTCAAATATGTAACCTCACAGGGACAAATAGTTATTTTCCTCTCTGTGAAGAACTGTGGAAAGTATTCCTGAACTGCTGGAAAGCTTTGTTGTGAAAGACATAAAGTAAAAATAAAACACTGATTAGGGAACATGCCTTCCCTTGTGAAAAAACATCAATCTATCTATTTGAAAAGCTACAATAGAAATGGCAATAAAGCATATTTTAGTTTACCATAAATGCGTCAGAAGTACATTTTAAATACACAATAGAATTCATTTTGTACTTACATTTAAATATTCTACTTAATTGGGTCAAAATACTTCAACTAATTGCATTAACTATCAATTTAACATGTAAATAACACGCAATTAAGTGTCAGAAAACATTACATTAAGTTCACACTCAAGTATATACCTTTTTTTTTTCAAAGTATATTATTTCCATAGTAAATACTCTTTTTAAAAGTAAGTGTACTTCTTTTTCGCAAGGTTTTGCCTTATAAATGGATGAATCACTCAAATGGTGGAATGTTAACACACATATATACACTACTGGTCAAAAGTTTTAGATCGGTAAGATTTTTAATGTTTTTAAAAGAAGTCTCTTCTGCTCACCAAGGCTGCATTTATTTGATTAAAAATACAAACAAAAACAGTCATATTGTGAAATATTATTACAATTTAAAACAGCTGTTTTCTATGTGAATATACAGTAAAGTGTAATTTATTCCTGTGATCAACGCTGGATTTTCAGCATCATTACTCCAGTCTTCAGTGTCACATGATCCTTCAGAAATCACTCTAATATAATGATTTGATGATCAAGAAACATTTATGATTATTATCAATGTTGAAAACAGTTTTTTACATTTTTATTTCATGATGCTTTGATGAATAGAAAGTTCAAAAGAACAGCATTTATCTGAAATCTAAAGCTTTTGTAACATTAAACACTACCGTTCAAAAGTTTGGGGTCAGTAAGAATTTTATTTTTATTTTTGGGGGAAAGAAATAAAATAAATCAATACTTTTATTCATCAAGGATGAGTTAAACTGATCAAAAGTTACAGTAAAGACATTTATAATGTTAGAAAATAATCTATTTTAAATAAATGCTGTTCTTTTGAACTTTCTATTCATCAAAGAATTTTGAAAAAAAAAAATCTACAAAACTGTTTTCAACACTGATAATAATAATGAATGTTTCTTGAGCATCAAATCATCATATTAGAATGATTTCTGAAGGATCATGTGACACTGAAGACTGGAGTAATGATGCTGGAAATCCAGCTTTCATCTGAGGAATAAATTACATTTTAAAATATATTAAAAAAGAAATCAATCATTTTAAATTGTCATAATATTTCACAATATTACTGTTTTTTTTTTTTTACCAAATAAATGCAGCCTTGGTGAGCAGAAGAGACTTCTTTAAAAACATAAAAATTCTTACCGATCTAAAACTTTTGACCAGTAGTAGTGTATGTATGTGTTTATATATATACAGTATATATATATATATATATATATATATATATATATATATATATATATATATATATATATATAATGCAATATATATGCATAAACAGCAAGCTAAATATTCTCACATATAAGAACACTGTGGCATAATGAAATACCGTTTCAGGATGTTTTGTGTTCTTGTATTTGTTTCAGCCTCTCGTTTCAGTTTTGATGATGAATCACTTGTTAATTGTCTACATGCATTTCTCACTGTGATTCTATTTTTCGTTGCATGCATTATTGACTGCAGTTTGACAGATGTTGTCAGGCTAGAGATCAGTGTGTTGTTTTCTCCTCAGGAAACACAGTGAATGGACAGGGCATCTGCCCGAAAGGCTTCGAGCGGCTCAACGGGACTCAGTGTGTGGGTAAGAGTTCTAGATCCATCATAGCATTCACCATTATCTTAAACGCATTTTAAGAACATGCAAACACACACTTCACTCTGCCTTCCTTCATCCAGAGGTCAGCCGAACACACCCGGCACTTATCTATCCATCCATCCATCCATCCATCCATCCATCCATCCATCTATCTTTCTATCATTTATCATCTATCTATCCATCCATCCATCCATCCATCCATCCATCCATCCATCCATCCATCCATCCATCCATCCATCCATCCATCCATCCATCCATCCATCCATCCATCCATCTATCCATCTATCCATCTATCTATCTATCTATCTATCTATCTATCTATCTATCTATCTATCTATCTATCTATCATTTATCATCTATTTATCTATCTTTCTATCTATCTATCTGAATTACTTGCGTACTCCAAATAATCTCACATGCTAGTAATTACGATGGAATGAAACTTTCACCATTTGTCGATATCTGTGAGATCCAGAGACCAGCGTCCCCCAAGGAGAAGCTACGGCATTGTTTTCCAATCTTTATCCTGACCGTAACGGCACGCCAGATGGTTTGATAAACACACTGTGAAATCAATTTATCAAGACATAGCTGGAGGTGGTCACAGGGTCAATGATGACAACTCCAGATTTGTTACGTATCTCTCTTTCTCTACATCTCCTCTCCTGCTTCTTCAAACCACAGATTACGTTACATTAATGGTTGCTGTATTTCTAACATTGAACAACACAATACAAGGTATCCTAACAAAAAGTTTATTTTTTCAGTGTTAAAGTGGATGAATCATGAGGAAAAACATATTTCTTCATCTTTTCAGATAAGAATTCAATGACAATACACTGTAACTTTCAGGAAAAGACCTTTTATTGAAACTAAGCTGCACTTTTACACGTCAGCAACCCATCGAAACTCGTCCAGTCTGCCTGTTTGTCTGGACATTTGGTGCTTCTTCAGTAAAAATACATGTCTTTTATCCCTACACCAACCAGATATTGATCAAATAAGAGCCGCTGGTCAATGGCTAACATGGTCTGACAAACAAACCCTTGTGGAAAACAAGTACACTTTAACATGCATTTACATTTACGTAAATAATACACTTTAAAAGAATATACTCAAGTGTGAACTGAATGTAATGTTTTCATACACTTAAATGCATGTTATTTTCATGTATTACAGTTTAAATTTATAGTAAATCCTGTTAGTTGCAGTTGGCTATTTTAACCCACTTAAGTAGAATCTTAATTTGTAATTTCATAATTACTTCTATTGTCTTTAAACTGTATTGCCAAATGTACAAACTGAGTGCGAACTGAATTTAATGTTTTTTGGATAATTTTTGGACTCTTAATTGCATGCATTTACAATTAGATGAAAATATATTAAAGTTTAAATGTATATTTAGCTATTAGTAGAACTTAAGGCATCTTTTTTTGACCTGCTTAAGTAGGACTTATATTTCAATAAATTTGTAATTACACATTTACAATGATGAAGCTGCAATTTAGAACATTTAAAAAAAGTGCTAACTTTACATTTACTATGAAATAACACACTACAAAAATTCGAATAATCAAGTATTTTACCTGTGCTTTAGTATGTTTGTCAACACATCAAAATTAGTGTACTTCTTTAAAGCACGACAAAAGATTATTAAAACATAATGATTTAAAATATACTTTAAAAGAAAACTTTGTTGTCATTATTACAAAGTGCACTAGGTGAGTTAAAATCATATTAATGAAAGTGTGCTCTCTTTAAGTGCACTTAAGTGGCCTTTTATTTTTTAATAAATATACTTTTAAGACTTGGGGCCCTATCTTGCACCCAGCGCAATTGACTTTGTACAGCAACGCATGTATCATTCCTATTTTGCACCCGACGCACAGCGGACTTTTCCCTCCACAGAGGCACGTCGGTAAATTAGGGAATGAACTTGTGCTCCCGGGGGCGGTTCAGTGAAAAGAGGAGGCATGTTCCAGCGCAAACGTTCCCTGGTGCTATTTTGCAGTTTCAGAAAACAATTCCGCCACAGACCAGGAGAAACCTCGTCTAAAGTCAGTGGCGCGTTGCACATGTTATTCATATGCTATTTTAAAGGCGCATGCTTGGCCATAATCAATGTAGCATGTACACAACGCACATACACTTTGATTCTCTCATCTACACAGAAGCAGTTTTCATTTTTAGAAAACCATACATTATTACAAGGAACAATATTACCACACGAGGGAAATCATTATTGTGTCCATGAAGATGTGAAAAAATAGCCATAAATCTAGCTTACACATTTACCCAAATTATCATACGCCTGTTTAACCGAAGCTAATCTGGGTGTGTTTCTCCATCCCCAATGTCACTTCTCTGTGTTTTACGGCCCTGACGAGAACGTCGGTCTCCTCGGCTGTGAACCGCTCCTGGCAAATCCGCCGTTATAATAGCAATCCGCCATGGAACAAGCGCGCCTGCTCTTAAAGGGAATGTGAGATGATGCTCTGATTGGTTTATTTCACCTTACACCCAAACCACACCTATGAGTAATGAAGCTACTTCAGACCAACACATTTTAGATTTGCGTCGGGCGCAAGAGTCATTTATCCCGAGATCCGCCCACAAAGTTACTTGCGTTTCGCGCTTGATACTTGCGTTTCAGATCGTTAAAATAGGGCCCTTGAAGTAAACTACAAGTTCACATTCAGCGCACTTCTTTTTCACAAGGGTATTGACACACACACACACACACACACCAACACATCAGGTTATGACAGTCATGTTTCCTCCTCTGGTGTAGATATTAACGAGTGTTTGCAGCCGGGTTTCTGTGAAAACGGGAACTGTGTAAACACCCGAGGGAGCTACAGTTGTGTCTGCAAAGAGGGCTACTTGCTGGACGCCTCTCATGGGATCTGCATCTGTAAGTACGGGACAGTCGGACACGAGAGGAGGACAGCCATGCCACACACAGCTACAGCCCTCAGTCATACACAGGCCAATACTAACACATCATGAGTTTCAAATCCACACTACAAAGTGAATGCACATGAGTGAAGGCTTTGGCTGTGTGTGGCTATGGTTCTGTCTATTCCAGCAGGATTACTTGGCACTGCTTGAGAGATGCCTGTCGGCTCCATGCATATGCATCCTTAAATCGAGGCCTATCCTGACTGATCGCTCCGTGTTTTCTGGTGTTTTCCCATCGACTGGGAGCTGCCTCTTTCTGCCTGAGTTTTTGCATCTGGGATATTCTGTGACTCTATTTTAATCAAGTTTTCTTCTTGTCTGAATCTTGTCAAGCCTTCTTGAGATTCTGAGCATGTTTGTCAGTCAGGTAAGTGTACCAATGCCTGCTGTGTACGTTATATGTACTACATTGTGCAGTGATTTGCTCAAGCTGATCTGTGTGTCATTTCCAGTGGCTCTGTGGCTGATTATTGTATGCCTGGCTCTACTTTAAACTTTGTTTGTGCTGCTGAACCAATCAAAGCGCCAAAAGTGTAAAGAATGATGTCAATGTAGAATGAGTAGCAGAAATATTTATTTCCTTGGGGCTGTTGTGTTAAGCTATTTGCGTAAGTATGACGTCCATGACAAACCCAACCAACTTGAAGGAATAGTTCCCAAAAGAATCATTTGCTCACATCATTCCAACCCCGTACGACCTTCCTTTCTTCTGTGGAACACAAAAGGAGATGTTTTGCAGAACGTCCGAGCTGCTCTTTTCCCATTCAATGAAAGTAAACAGTGATTAACAGTTTAAGTTGTGCATTCTAAGCCATACAATAACTTTCTGTGATGAGCAGGCAAAAAAACATTTTACAATAAAAATGTTGCCATTGTTTTTTGGTTTTTTTTGGGGGGGGTTTAGAAGCAAGATTTCAGTGAATTATGTCTTAAATTCTAAAATGTTACTCACACTATATAACACTTTTGTGACTGTTTCTTAAAGGATAACTGTCGCCAAAATGCAACCTAGGGTCTTTTTGTGAATCTACCTGAGGCAAACTTTCGTTTAAAAGCATAAATAGGATGGAAACGCCACTTTTAAGTTTGACTGTATTTTAGTTTTCGGTCAAATTGCCTTTTGAATGGGAGTGCTTGGGGCACGACTATGATAGCATCAAAAATCGCTATTTTTAAAACACTAAAAAGGCTCGACACAACATGAAACTGTGCTGGAAGTCTCACCAGGGGCTCTACACATGAACTCCAGCATTGAGAACAGTGTTTGTGTACACAGAGTTTACTAAAAAGAAAGGTTTTGAACAACTCACTGTATCTGTGTCCACCGGCATTATGACAGTCAAAAATAGTCGATCTCCGAATGCAACGTAACAGGGAGGAAAGTAAAGATGGAAAGCTGCTAAAACTTAGTTCCATATAAATTCACGGATAATTTGTTGTTTTGTCGTTAGTGAAAATCAATATTGACATTGTATTTGAAAAAGGATGCTCATATAAGAAGCAATACTAAAATTCAGAGTCAGTTCATTCGCATTCGAAGATCGACTATTTTTGACTGTCATAATGCCGGCGGACAAAGAGACAGTGAGTTGTTCAAAATCTTTCTTTTTAGTAAACTCTGTGTACACAAACAATGTTCTCAATGCTGGAGTTCATGTGTAGAGCCCCTGGTGATACTTCCAGCACAGTTTCATGTTGTGTCGAGCCTTTTTAGTGTTTTAAAAATAGCGATTTTTGATGCTATCATAGTCGTGCCCCAAGCACTCCCATTCAAAAGGCAATTTGACCGAAAACGAAAATACGGTCAAACTTAAAAGTGGCGTTTCAATCCTAATTATGCTTTTACACGAAAGTTTGCCTCGGGTAGATTAACAAAAAGAGCCTAGGTTGCATTTTGGCGACAGATACCCTTTAACACACTTAAGTACACTTTTAAAAAGTACAGTTAGTAATAATGTCACATTAAAAGTTTTCATTTTAAGTGCTTTTTAAGGTGTAACAATAAAAATGCAGTAAAGTACACTTATTTAATTAGGAAGTAATTATGAAGTCACGTATAAAGATGTATTGAAGTTCTACTTAAGTGGGCCAAAAAAGCACTCTTAATTAATAATAATGCAAGAGAAACTAATAATTACTCTTTTTAAAAATGTGCTCAAGTGAACTTCTTTTTCACACCGGTATGGCTTCAGATGTATAGTGTGAGTCATATATAGACAGATTTTTTTATATCTTTATGCTTTCATTGTATGGAAAAGAGCAGCGTGAACATTCCTCTAAACTCCTGCTTTTGTGCTCCACAGAGGCAAACAATGTCATACAGGTTTGGAACGACATGAGGGTGAGTAATTAATGACAGAATGTTAATTGTTGGGCGAACTAACCCTTTAAAAGACCACTTAAATCACTTCAAGAAGCATTTATGATTATAAATGAATGCATTAATATCTGCATGTACGATCTGTTGCATGTTTAGATTCCTATCCCTACCTGTGTCCCTACGTAATTATATTCTGCTCTGTTTTTCCCCTCATAGCGCAGAAGGTGATCTCGGAGGAGAAGGACCAGTGTTTCCGGATCCTGAACCAGGGCTCCTGTTCTCTTCCCATCCTGAGGAACATCACCAAACAGATCTGCTGCTGCAGTCGAGTGGGAAAGGCCTGGGGGAAGAAGTGTCAGTTATGCCCTTTCTTCGGCTCAGGTAAGAGACTTTCCAGGCATTCAATGAATGCACTTGTCTTTTCAAACAACTACATTAGAATGAACATCTTTAATGCATAAGTTTGGGCAAAGAGTAGGAAGAAGGATGGAGGACAGCACTGAGAACATTATGTGTTAGTACAGAATATTGAAACAACATGATTTGGTTTTAACACAAAGAGTCCAAATGTTCCTCAAGGACCCCGTCCCACCCACACCACCAGCAATATTTCTCTGAAAATGACTGGAGGAATATCAAAGGAGATGAAATTTACAGTGTAATTTGTCTGTCTTCGTTTAAATACCACAAGTTGTGGTTCTAGCGTTGTCCCGGTTGACCCTTCCTGTTCCTGGCTCGATGGAATGGATTAGTTCACTTCAGAATTTAAATTTCCTGATAATTTACTCTCCCCCACGTCATCCAAGATATTCATGTCTTTCTTTCTTCAGTCAAAAAGCTTTTGATTTTGAGGAAAACATTCCAGGATTTTTCTCCATATGATGGATTTCAGTGATTATCAACGGGTTGAAGGTCCAAATGTGAGTTTCAGTGCAGCTTCAAAGTCTCGACACGATCCAGCCGAGGAATAAGAGTCTTATCTAGCCAAACCATCACTCATTTTCTAAAAAAACTTTTTAACCACAAATGCTCGTCTTGCACGTCCACGACTTCACGCATTACGTAATCATGTTGGAAAGGTCAGGCGTAACCTGACATGGGCGGTAAATGTAGAGTAGGGTGAAAAACTCCATCTCATTTTCTCCTCCAACTTCAAAATCGTCCAACATCGGTGTTTTACCTTTTATTATAATAATAAAATAATGGTATTGTAAAGGGCGTTTGATTTAGTCTTTGCATGTTGGCTTGGTCAACTGTGACCTTTCAACGTGATTACGTAATGTGTGGCGCATCACAGCTAGTGCAAGATAAGCATTTGTGGTTTATTTTTATTTATTTTTTAATGGCCGATGGTTTGTCTAGATCAGGGCTTTTCAAACTTTTTGTGTGTGTGGACCACTATTTGTAATCAAGAATTTTCGCGGACCACCTCATAATACACATAATAAAATATGTCTACACAGAGTCCTACCTGAATTAATCTGCACCTCTAAATAGGCTTATTAGCACTAAAACTATCATTGGTCATCACATCAGTACAACAGGCTTGTTAAAAGAAAGTTTACTGCACACAACGGCTGCCACATATTTAATTTATTTATTTACTCAAGCGCCCGAGGGCATAATCAGGTTCATTTGAACAACAGGCTTATTTCCATAGCAATGGAGTATGAAATCTATACAGTAATAATAACACTGGAATATAGTCAACATTTCAAAACCTTTGGCCATTTTAGGGGATTATTAATCTTCAGTTTTACAAGTCCTCAAAAAGTGAGTTTGTCCACTTAACAGCACATCTGCAAAACATTTCAGAAACGCGAGATCAAGAAACTAACTGGAAATTAAAATAATAACAGGCCTTATTCATTCCATTTATAAACATTTCGTTTCATATAAACTGCCTATGCCTAACTGTGCGTTCACACCGGACGCGAATAGCGCGTCAAATTCAAAAAGGGATCATATGTCAAATTCGCGCCTGCCGCGTCTAGTGATACGCTTGACCACTTTGTAGGCTATCAATTCCCGCGTCAAAACAAAAGTTTGAAGCGAAATTTCGTCCGGTGTGAACGCACCATTAAAGGCTATGCGTGTGATGTGATAATGAGATAATATTTGCCTCTGCCCTTTTATCTTCAGAGAACCTGTTGCTATCCACCGAACCAATGTTGTGGTTCTAACGGCACTGAACTTGAATGTCACGGCCGAACACCACTAGGCTATTTTAGTAATCACACAATAACTTGACAAATTTAATTAAAATGTTATATCAATATAGGGCTACATATTCTTTTTACTTTTTTTTTTTTTTTATGGGAATTTCCTGGTAAAATGAAGGTAAAAAAAAATATTACTTTATATTTTATTTTGCCTTTCCACGGACCACCTGCAGTACCCTCACGGACCACTAGTGGTCCGCGGACTACAGTTTGGGAATGGCTGGTCTAGATAAGACTCTTATTCCTCGGCTGGATCGTGTCGAGACTCTGAAGCTGCACTGAAACTCACATTTTGGACCTTCAATCCGTTGATAATCATTGAAGTCACTAAATGGAGAAAAATCCTGGAATGTTTTCCTCAAAAACCTTCATTTCTTTTCGACTGAAGAAAGAAAGACATGAACATCTTGGATGACATGGGGGAGAGTAAATTATCAGGACATTTTAATTCTGAAGTGAACTAATCCTGTAAGAAACAAAAACATGTAACTGCATTAGATTTTTACAGGTTTTCAGCACATAACCTTGTGTTCACAGCTGCCTTCAAAGAGATCTGTCCTGCTGGACCGGGTTACCATTATTCGGCTTCGGCAGTCAAGTTTAACCAAAGACTAGCCGAGGTGCTTGACACTGGCGGGCCGCCCTTGGTCTCTGAAAATGCTCGTACATCCACACAGGTCGTAGTATCCCAACCTGAAATCTCCAGGACGCACTCAACAAGCTCACTGTCAACCAGAATCCAACAATCGACCAACACGCAAACCATCAGAGTCCAACAACCTTCCATCTCTCAGTCTACGAGACCACAGAAACCTAACGCTGGTCCACAGACCGGTTCGTTTATCACTATAACTCAACCGAATCCAAACCTGTCAACTGGTGGCTCTCAAACCACAAACGCCAGACCTCAGCCTTCCAGTGTTCGTCCTGGGAACGCCGCCTCAGTCAACCAGCCGGCCAGAGTGAACACGTGTGAGTGACAGCGTTTCTTATAAAGTTATTTATTAACGCACAGTTGTGGAGGTGTGTTTAATTCAATCAAATTGTTTACAGCTGTTGTCCGTACGCAAACCAGCCGGCCCTCGGTTAACAGACAGCCAGTTTCTCCAGTTAGGCCTCCTGTGCCGACTACATCCCGGCCACTGCCGACTCGACAAGGTAAGCCATCGCTGAGGCTTCAGGAAGAGAAGTGCACTTCAGCATACTTTTATAAAAGAGCACTTAATACGGAAATAATATACTTTAAAAGAATATACTTTAGTGTAATGTTTTCAAACACTTAATTGCATGTTATTAAATGAAAATTGTATTAAATGCAATACATTTATATTAAATGCAATTTTTACCCACTTAAGTAAGACTTAAGCACATCTATTTATTTAAAGTGCCTATTATGGATTTTTGAAAATGACCTTTCATGTAGTGTGTAACATAGCTCTGAGTGAATGTAAACATACAGCAAAGTTTTAAATCTGAAAGTGCACTGTATATAAAGTTATTGTCTTTCAAATGTAAGAGTCGACTCTGAGTCACTGAAATGATTAGTTTTTCAAACGAGTCATGAGCCGTTTCGTTGTGACGTTAGATGAAACATTTAAAATGTAAAATGTACAAGTAAAATAATCTGTTTGTTGATGGACATGCACTTGTTAATGCTGATGGTGAGGAATTACAGTTGCAACATCTCATAATGTCCCTCAAACTGAGTCCTGCTCGAGTCGTCCTTGCGATGGAGGTTCGAGTTGAATGATTAGTTCTTGTTTGATGTTTCATCATCGGACTCGCGCTTGGATTGATATGGTAAAATCAACGTCATTGTTCGTTTCTGTGTTTAGTTTACGGTGTAGGAAGCCTCAGGACACGCAGAGCTGACGTTGTTATGGCAATGGGCGTTTTTGTTTTCGACACTGTACACGGTAGACCAATCACAGCAGACTGAGCTGTCTGGCCAATCAGAGCAGAGTAGCTCGCGGAAAGGAGGGATTTAGAGAGATTGATTCATCTGACGAGTTGTTTGAGAATCAGTGAAAATGTGGTGATATGCAAATGTATTTTATGAGAAAATTATGCATTATGCATGCCTTTAATGCATGTAAACCTGTTGTAGGAGACTCCACAACAACATTAGGAAACTTTAAAAATAGCATAATGGGGCACTTTAATTTCATAATTATGGTTAAAGTGTACTGCTGAATGTACTAACAAACTTTAAAGTCCCTCTGTGGTGAAAATCCAGTTTTTAATGTTGTTTATATGTCTATGTGGTGTTTTTAATATGCTTTAAGACAAACCATGTGTAAATTCATAAGTCAACACCATTGCTGAGTATTTTCTCTGTAAAACTGCAGTGATTCTTGTAACCAATCAGATCAACGTGTGATTGTCAACGAGTGAATCTCTGAGCTGGTGTGAGTGAGTGGGGGCGGGGCTAATTATCATATTCATAGAACCACATATACTAAATGAGGAAATGAGGAAAGGGTTTAAAGTTACATTCAAGCTATTCAAAGGCATGACGAAATTTATTTTCAAGGAAAAAAACGTTTAAATAAGTAATTTTGGTGATCAAAGATGAGTTTTCCGGGATAAAATTATTGACTACAGGGGGACTTTAAATAAATGTGTTATTACACATTTCCAATGAGGAAGTTGCAATTTATTGCATTTAAAATATATTAACTTTAAACGTAATATCGAATTACACATTACAGTTAAAATTATAATCAAGTATGCTTTATTGCTTTGTTTAGTATGTTAGTCAACACAAAATATTATTAAAATAATGATTTAAAAAGTATTTTGCAATTTTTTGACATTATTACAAGGTGCATTTCTTTAAAAATGTACTTAAGTGTATTAAAAATCATCACTCTTTAAGTGCACTTAAGTGGCATTATTTATTTCATTAATCTATTATCTGCGGGTACAGTTATTTTTTAAATATACTTTTAAGATTTGAAGTACACTACAAGTGCACATTCAATGCAATTAAGCACACTTCTTAGGCTTAGGCTTGTGACTTGAAGACCTTGTCCCAAAAAGTGCTCTGGATGTGGCCTTTCATGAAGTCCATGGCCCTGTCCCAAAAGGAACCCTAATCCTTCACGAAACCTCCTCTGAGTCCACACTTTCTTGGCACTTTGACTGTCGGGTAGAAGTCTGTTGCGGAGCTCGAATCATTGTGGGCTTGGCAAAAGTGTGCATATATCGCCCGCGAACATCCTTCTGAAACATAAAATGGGAAGGACACCCTACAGTCTTGTGGACTTAACAGGTGCGCACAGGACCACAAGTGCACATGATGTGCGCCATTTGAGACAAGGCCCATGAGACTTTTGGATGTCCCAGTCGTCATTTTATGATTCAGAAGTGTACTCACAAGTTCCTCCTTGTAGTGCTTTATGACCTAACAGTAAGTGTAGTCTGAGAGCGGGATTTGGGACAGGTACTATTGCATATGTTGTTTGTACAGCTGTTAAAACTGTTAAAGTTAAAAAGGTAATGGTCTGTTTATGTCCTCAACTACATGGATTTTTGGGCACTGCTGTTCTTAATCTGTTCTTTTTTGTAAAGCCACTAATATAGCTGTTGGGTGTTGGTTTTTCTCAGAAGTGCACAGAAAAAAATTCATTGGCCTGCTCATATAAATGACCGACATCTTTGATTTCCAGAGTTGAAGTGACGCCAAATTCATCTCAACCTTGAAAAATGCAGAGCTGAATTCCGCACTGTAATTTTCTCATCATTTGCATCCAGTTTGATTGTTCGATGATGTTGGTTTGGAGAGGAATGAATAAATGTCCATCAAGTTATGATCACGGCATACCTCTGAGATTGACTTGGGCTAATGTGGAGTTGTTTTCCGTACAACGCCGACGCATCAATGAAGAAATCAACTAGCTAGTCTCGACTGTTTCCCGAAACCGTACTGTCGCAAAGTTGTCATTCAACCACGTTGGTTAATGACGTCACGAACTTAGTGGAGTAATAACTTCTTTTAATGATTCGTTTGAGATCGAATTAATACTAGACTTTTCGCTATAAATTACAGCCATGACATCTGAGGACTATTTCTCATTTTTCTCAGTTATTTTGCTTTATCTCCAGATTCAGTCATAGGCTCGTTCTTACACTAGAGCTCGTTCACACATGCGCACTCTTCAGAAACGGTGCTTTAAATCTCTTGACAAACTAAAAGACTTAAATGACGTTTGTATGTATTCTACATAAAATATACAGGTTGTACTGAATGTCAGTTTGCTTATTTGGCTCAAGATAAGGATTTATTAAGTCCACATGTCATGGAAACTAGAGACTCTTCTTCTAACCACAAGTCGAGATTTGTCGTTCCAAACACACAACTTTACGATGCTGTTTGCGAATGTTCATTAGAACGATGGTTTCGGGAAACACAGACTCGTTGAACTGCTGATAACGACAGAACTTGCAACCATAGTTTGCTATCGAAGCTTTTAAATACGCACCCCTGATTAGATAACCACAAACTGACCTGATATTGAATCAGTGTGTGTTTCCCCCAGATGCCCGAGTGTGTGAATCGCGACCTCAGGTGTGTGGGTCGGGACGCTGTATTGACCTGCCAGGCGGCAGACACACGTGTGTGTGTAACACTGGATATATACTCAATCCTCAGCAAGGCCACTGCCAAGGTATGAACCTGGGAGTTAATGCATGACTAAAGAATAAGAAATAAGCAACACTTACACTCTAAAGAAGATAAATATGTACGATATGTACCTTCAAAAATGGGGTTTAAATCACATTGAGATTAAATGTTCCTTCCACTGCCATTATTTTAGATAATTTTCAATGACTCACAAATATTTGGCATTATAGAAGGATTCCTCTTTTTCTCATTGGTGTCTTCCAAGGCTTTTAAAGGTCATAGTGACATTGCCTAGAGGCCAGCCAGCTCATATATTTGTCATCTCTGTCTCCATCTGCATATGATTTAACTGTGTGAATTTCTGTGTACATGTGCATTACATTATTGTAACACACTGAAAGCCTCTTACAATTAAGGAAAAGCACGAGTAATGTATCATACAGGAGCCAGCAATATTATCAGTACCATAATAACCAAGCGATGATCGAAGCATCTCATCTCTCTCTCTCTCTCTCTCTCTCTCTCTCTCTCTCTCTCTCTCTCTCTCTCTCTCTCTCTCTCTCTCTCTCTCTCTCTCCAGACAGAAACGAGTGTCTGTTGACGCCCAGGCCGTGCTCTGTGGGACAGTGTGAGAATACGGCGGGCAGCTTCCGTTGTGTTTGTCCATCGGGATACCAGACCAACTCCCAGCAGACCATGTGTGTCGGTTAGAGACGTTTCATTCTTTCGGCTGACCACGTCCTCTATCTTTAATTTACCGTTCATGTCAATGGTGCTTTATAGAATGTTTTTAGAATATTGTGCATTTAATAATTTATGAGATCAGTTAAATCATTGATGGATTCCACAGATTTTGATGAGTGCCGTCAGGTTCCCAATCCCTGTATTAACGGCCGCTGTGAAAACACACTGGGCAGCTTCAGGTGTGTGTGCAGAGCTGGATACAAGCTTCAGGAGAACAGCTGCATTGGTAATTCAAATCATTTTACTCATAATGGGGTTCTCAAACCTTTTGGGGGCCAGAGAACACATAACTATAACAGTGATTAAGCATATGCTTTGCTACAGTTTGTAATTTATCAATGGTTTATTAAAAAGACCATATGAAATCCATCTTATTTTTTCCCACTCCCAAATGTAATGGTTGAATTCAATTTTAATAATCATGAATCATGTCTAATCAATTGAATTAAAAAAACTTCAACTACATTGTTTAAATGTTTGCAATAACAGGGCCCTATGAAATGTTGCATTTTTTTATGTTTTAATACAAATTTATTATCAAAAAAGGTGGTAAAAATGTAATCAAAATAAAATGTCAAAGTTTCTTTAATTTTTTTTTAGCAAAGTGCTGCACAACAGAACAATTTTGTGACTATTCCTTAAATAAATTAGTTTTAATAATTTGTATTAATATTACTATGCTACTGTACAAGAGTAATATTTTTCTGTCATAATTTCAAGTTAAACCGAACTTTTATTTTGATGCATTGTCGTGAAGAGTTTCAGTGTGCATTTTTGATATGGCGATAGTTTTCTCAAATTAAATGCTGTTGAAGTCACTTTTACGAGCATCTCGCGTGTTTGAGAGTGTGTGTGTGTGTGTGTAGTAGACAAAACTACTCATCCTGGTGTATACAGGATAGGGATATTAAAATGTATTGCATAATAGGAATGAGTCTCCAAAAAAGAACTCAAATATACTTGATGTGGTGTTTTATTATCCTCAGACATAGATGAGTGTGTTGACCCGCTCCGGTGTTCGGGTCAGGAGTGTGTGAACTCTCAGGGCTCATATAGGTGTGTTTCCTGTAAGCCTGGCTTTGATCTGCTCAATGGACAATGCTCAGGTAACACACGACACAGAAATATCACTATGTATTATTCCTTTTGCAGACTAATCTTGTGTTACCCTGGGGAAAAATAAGCTAACTTTAGCATACTTTTACATTAAGTACTTATCATGGAAATAATTGTCTGTGTTGTGTTTAGTTTGTTCATGCGTTTAGGTTAGCGCTCTCCTTACCCTTGTTAGTTCATCAGCTACTCATTAGTTAATGATTATGTTCACCTGTTCTTTGTTTAGCTCCCTTGTGTTTATATGCTCCCCGTTCTGTTCAGTTCTCGTAATTCTTTCTTTTATTCAGATATTAATGAATGTCGCCGCACCCCGTCCCCATGTCCCGACGGCCGCTGTGAAAACACACCGGGCAGCTACAGATGCGCGTGTCGAGACGGATACAGACTGCAGGCCAACACCTGTGTGGGTAAGAAAATGCTTTTAAGTTTAAATAATATACATGTATATTATTGTGTTCATGTGTGCATGGATTGATGTGTACGTTGCAGATGTGAATGAGTGTGAGGACCCATTGCAGTGTCCTGGACAGGAGTGTGTGAACTCTCAGGGAGCATATAGGTGTGTGTCGTGCAGACCTGGATTTAGCTTTAAAAATGGAGCATGCTCAGGTAACGACTCGTTTCAACCTGCAAGTCATAACGTGTGAAATATGTACAGACCCTGAAAGTGGGATGCTGTTATGTGTCCAGATATCGACGAATGCCGTCAGACGTCTTCTCCTTGCTCGAACGGAGTGTGTGAAAACACACTTGGCAGCTTCAGGTGTGTGTGCAGAACTGGCTTCAGACTGCAGGGCGGCACCTGCACAGGTATGATTCTTCATACAAAACCAATCGTGAAAAACTGGGCTTGAAATAAATCCTGTAAGTCATATGTGTGTGTGCATGTGGACGCAGATGTGAATGAGTGTGAAGATCCATTCCAGTGTCCTGGACAGGAGTGTGTGAACTCTCAGGGATCGTATTGGTGTGTTTCCTGCAGGCCTGGATTTAGTCTTAAAAATGGATCATGCTCAGGTAACGACCACGAATGGACCGTTATATAATTGTATAATTGCATTATAATTGTAACCTAACAATACTTAGGTTCAACTTAAAAAAATACTGTTGCAATTAGCTATGACAATTTTAAATTTTGCGTTAGAATAACTTTCCTGGATTTAACTTGAGATAACTCAAATATGTAAGTTTTCACAACTTAAAATTGTAATGCAGCGCAAACACTTACTTTTTAAAGTTACTTTTACAGTGCAATTAGTTTTTCTCAAATTAAATTTATGGTTTGGTTCAAACCTTGATTTAATTTTAATCAAAAAATATTATTTTCCTAAAGACAAAAACATTAACACAAAGTAAAAAGATCGGTCACACATTAGTGTAGGGTCCAATTCTCACTATTAAAGATTTTGCCTGGTTACTGATTATTAATAGTTAGTGAGTTAGTTTACATATTGGGTAGGATTGAGGATGTAGAATGTGATCATGGAGAAAAAGGCATTAATATGTGCTTTATAAGTATTAATAAACAGTCAATATCCTAGTAATATGCATGATAATAAGCAACTAGTTAATAGTGAGAATTGGACCCTAAACTAAAGTGTTACCAAAAGACTTTTATAAAGACCAGCATACTTAATCTATATGTTCTGAAGACATAAGATCAGTAATCTTCAGGTTTATATTCTGTTCTATTGACTCTTATTGTAACATTCTGCCTTGTTTCCGTTCGTTCCTGTTTCCCCGCTCTGTTTAGTTTCACCTGTCTAGTTTAGTGTCCTTTGTTCTAGCCCTGAGTTTCCAGCAGAGAAAGCATGAAGCTCACTGTATAATGACCAAGTTGTTTATTTGTGCCAGATATCGACGAGTGCCGCCAGACTCCTGAGCTGTGTGTTAACGGCCGCTGTGAGAATAACATGGGGAGTTACAGCTGTTTGTGTCGGCCTGGATTCAGACTGGAGGGAAACATCTGCAAAGGTCTGAGCTTCATGACAGAACTAAACTGTTTTACTGGAATAAACCTTCTCAAGCTCAACATGTGAAGAAGAAGTGCACTTTAGCATACTTTTAAAAAGAGCACCTATGATGGAAATAAGTATGAATTGAATGTAATATTTTCCGACACTTAATTGCATGTCAAGTGTGTGAAAATAGATTATAATTCCCACTGAAGTAGGACTTTCAGTACTAGATATAATTGAATAATTACTTCTTGTTACGTAATGCAGACACTGGAGAGGAAGGTGGACAGTGAGTTTTATTGATAATAATGGGGCAGTGATGAGGTGAATTACAGTCCAAAGGATGATCTAAAAGGGGGACACGGAGGAATGGAGACAGGGAGATATGTCCACTTGACATTAATAAGACCGGACCTCGAGCTTTGGTGAAGTGTGTGTGCTTAAATAGTGACAGTGATGAGGGTGATGATGAGGTGCAGGTGTGTGTGATTGGGAATGAAGTGCAGAGGATGGTGATCTGTGACACCTCTATTGTCATATAGTTAAAGTTACTGCTGAATGTACTGACAAGCGTTTATGATAAACTCAAATATACTTTAATGTAATTTCTATTGAAACTAGTGTGTCATGTATTTAAATACATTTGTAATTACACATTTGCAGTGATGAAGTCACAATTTAGTACATTTAAAATATATTAACCTCATGTAATATTGAATAACACATTACAGTTAAAAAAGTACTTCACATGTGCTTTAGTATGTGAGTCAACACATCAACATAAGTCGGTAATTTCTTTAAAGCATGACAAGAGTTTAGTAAAATTCATCAATTTTAATGATTTAAAATGTACTTTAAAGTAAAACTTTTAATTTGATATTACTAATTGCACTTTTTAAAAGTGTACTTAAGTGTTACTTAAATGTACTTAAGTGTGTTCAAAAAAAAGTCATGAAAGTGTATCTCTTTAAGTGCACTTAAGTGGCCTTTTATTTAATTAAAATTATATTATCTGCAAGTACAGTTTTTATATATATATATATATATATATATATACTTTTAATACTACTATGTTGAAGTACACTACAAGTGCACATTCGGTACAATTAAGCACACTTGTTTTTTTCACAAGGGATTATTACAGATTTCATCCTCAAAGTTGTTCCATTCATAAAATGAGTGTTTCTTACTTCGTTCCAGATGTGAACGAGTGTGAAAATGAGCTTCAGTGCCCAGGAAAAGAGTGTGTGAACTCGGTCGGTTCCTTCAAGTGTGTCTCCTGTCAGACGGGCTTTGAGCTTCTTGACGGACACTGCCAAGGTATCACTTCATGTGGATCTCCACATATAACATTTACAATTAGCTTACAAAAGTGAAAAATAAAGGGGAAGTGGTTTCTTTTTTTAAGTCTCCATGCAATTATGAGACACAATTATCAATCAGTCAACTTTTATTTCTATAGCACATTTAAAAACAACACAAGCTGACCAAAATGCTTTGCACTACCAAAATGACCAAACAGACTTATATTGCGAGATATAGAGTCACAAGTTTTATTTCCAATGCTACAATTTTCTATGTCATCATCATTCATTTGTTAACAAACATGTATCCATTACATCAATGAGCTCATTGATTCTGCCTTAAATTATCACATTGTTTAAATAAATACATTTTTAGATAGCTGTGATTTGTATATGTAAAGCTGCTTTGAAACGATGTGTATTGTGAAAAGCGATATAGACATAAATGTGAATTGAATTGAATTCTGAGGTGGAAACGGGCCCTCTCTCCAAAAGTCAAGTCACATTTATTTGTATCGTGCTTTTCACAATACAGTATAGATTATTTTAAAGCAGCTTTACAGAATACCGGTATGCATGTTTGAATGTTACAGTGTGATAATGTCATAAAGTTTAAATGTTCTATGTTCTAGAAATGTTCTAGAAATGTCAAAAATGTTCTAACTGGCTGACTGACTCCCTTTACACTTTTTATTTGTATTGTAACTGAGTCTAGTTCTGTCACAGAGACAGTTGTAATATCTCAGTTCAATCATATGCTGTATGTCACTGATTAGGGACATTTTATGTGTTTGTTAAAATACAGTATGTATTCTGTACCATTTCTTGTATGATGGTTAAGATTTTAATCGGGTTATTATCGGTACTCAAAACTAAAACCATAAAAAAAAAAAAATCATTACTTGAAATAAAATTAAATGTATATATACAAATATTTTAGCTAGTTGTCAACATTTTAACTAAAAACTTTAACTAAAATTTAAATGAAAACCGAAAATATAAAATGCAATCTAATTCAAAATATTAACAAACACTATAATATGGTGCGTTCAAGTTCTCCTGGGAAATTCGTTTTTACGACTTGGAATTTTACAATACTATCGTTTTTTTGTACATGCAACTTAGATAGTTTTATTGTTAATAATAATAATAATCTAATTAATTTCAACAAATGCACCATCAATACAGACGCTGCATTCATTGCATGCTTCATGTTTTCTTATTGACACGCTCACAACTCTTTCATGTGCATAAAACCTTCTTTCTGACTTGATCACACCACTAGACGTCAGATTAGACCGCATATTGAATTTAACATGGATGAAAATAAGTGTTTTATCGTTCATCAGCTGAAAAAAATCATCCTGAAAGTGATTCCAATGATGTCTTTTCTCTGTGCCGTTATCATTATAGTTGTGGTGCAATTCTTTTATATTTAAGATGATTTTTAGAACTATATCATTATAGTTAGTGTCCTCGGTGTGAACGTGCCTGTACAGTCATTACAGTGGAAAACAAAAAGGATTTTTTGGGAGTTTTTCTCCACTGAAAGTTTTCTCAGAAAGACAATCAGATTGTTGTTAAACTCCGGTACTGTATTTCTATCCCTCAAAGTCTCGTTTTCATTCCTGTCAAAAATTAAATATGTGTTAGTGCTACTAATGTTACTAAGATAAGTCTGATTTGAATGCCTATTTTAATACATTTGTGTGTGTTCAGACACAGATGAATGTAGTCTCAACCCGACGCGCTGCACTAATGGCGAGTGTAGAAACACTCCCGGCAGCTTCAGATGTGTGTGTGCCGTGGGCTTCCAGCTACAGGACAGCGCTTGCACAGGTACGAGAACACACAGGGCTGTCAGTTCATCCTTTTATTTCACTTCATCCAGTAGCATTTACATAAGCTCTACATGTCTTCCTTTATTAGACATTGACGAGTGTTTGGACGCACTGCAGTGTCCCGGCCAGCAGTGCCTGAACTCTCCGGGCTCGTATAAGTGTGTTCCCTGCAGAGACGGGCACAGCATGCAGAACGGACGCTGCACAGGTTAGACGAGCTTAACCTCCAACCACAGGCGTTTCCGACATCTGACTCGCCATGTCGGGTTTAATCTTCGTTAATACTTGTTGTGCATACTTTCAAGTCATCTTGCAGTTCCCTGAGTGCAAACAGCTGCTTCTCACCGCACAAGTCAAGTCAAGTCAGCTTCATTTATACAGCGCTTTTAAAAATATAGATTGTTTTAAAACAGCTTTACAGTGATAATAGGAAATTATAGTAACAGAGATTGTTTGGGCTTTACAGCAGATCTAGAATAAAGTTATTGTCCAGCTAAAGTTTAGTTTTGATTGATTCACTTCCGTTGCAAAGATGATTGGTAACTTAGGGGCCGCAGAAAAACCCTTGGGGCCCTATCTTGCACCCAGCGCAATTGACTTTGTACAGCGACGCATGTATCATTCCTATTTTGCACCCGCGCACAGCGGACTTTTCCCTCCACAGACGCACGTTGGTAAACTAGGGAATGAACTTGCGCTCCCGGGGGCGGTTCAGTGAAAAGAGGAGGCGTGTTCCAGCGCAAACGTTCCCTGGTGCTATTTTGCAGTTTCAGAAAACAATTCCGCCACTGACCAGGAGAAACCTCATCTAAAGTCAGTGGCGAGTTGCGCATGTTATTCATATGCTATTTTAAGGGCTCATGCTTGGCCATAATGTAGCGTGTGCACAACGCGCATGCACTTTGCTTATCTCATCTACACACAGAAGCAGCAGTTCTCATTTTTGCAAATCATAGGCTACATTATTACAAGGAAAAATATTACCACACGAGGGAAATCATTGTTGTGTCCATGAAGATGTGAAAAATAGGCATAAATCTAGCTTACACATTTACCCAAATTATCATACGCCTGTTTAACCGAAGCTAATCTGGGTGTGTTTCTCCATCCCCAATGTCACTTCTCTGTGTTTTACGGGCCTGACGAGAACGTCGGTCTCCTCGGCTGTGAACCGCTCCTCGCGTGCGTCTGGCAAATCCGCCGTTATAATAGCAATCCGCCATGGAACAAGCGCGCCTGCTCTTAAAGGGAATGTGAGATGTCGCTCTGATTGGTTTATTTCACGTTACACCCAAACCACACCTATGAGTAATGACGCTACTTCAGACCAACACATTTTAGATTTGCATCGGGCGCAAGAGTTTATCCCGCCGGTATAATAGCAACAGAGATCCGTCCACAAAGTTATTTGCGTTTTGCGTTTGATACTTGTGTTTCAGATCGTTAAAATAGGGCCCCATATGCGATCCGGCTACTCATATGCACAAAACAGTGCCTGGTGGCTCGAGAACGCAAACCATGAAATAGGATCCAAGGTACGAGCCTTGAAAAATATAATACAACTTTTTTTTATCGCTTCCGCATAGCCACGCGAACCGGAATTATCCCGACAACGTTTTATCTGTACTGAGGTAAAGGGAAGGAGGCCTGTACAGGGAGAGACTAGCTGACACTTCAGCACTGCGTTGTCGTCATGTTCAGGCGCAGGTCCTTCATCAGATCTGGATACGGCCTGGATCCGGCGGACTGCGGTAAACCTCCGGATAAACAGAGAGACTAATATTAGCGTAGACACCATTCTTCTTATGATGTAACGAGTACATCAGGATTTATGGGGAGTGTTCCCAGTTCCTGCTGACCTGATCTATGCAGCCTAACATTGAATTACAGAAGTCTATAATGTGTTATGTGTATGGTAGGTTAAAGAGATGTGTTTTTAGTCTAGATTTGAACTGACAGAGTGTGTCTGCTTCCCGGACAATGGTAGGAAGACTGTTCCAGAGTTCTAGTGCTAAATAGGAGAAGGATCTACCGCCAGCAGTCGATTTTGATATTCTAGGTATTATCAACTGGCCGGAATTTTGAGATCGCAATAGACGTGACGGACTATAATGTGTTAAGAGCTCGCTCCAGTACTGCGGAGCTAAACCATTTAGTGCTTTGTAAGTAATCAGCAATATATTAAAATTGATGCGATGTTTAATAGGGAGCCAGTGCAGTGTTGACAGAACCGGGCTAATATGGTCATACTTCCTGGTTCTGGTAAGAACTCGAGCTGCTGCGTTTTGAACTAGCTGTAGTTTGTTTCTTAAGTTGTTTAACAAGTAAAGGATGATGTGCAGAAAGTTGGCTTTGGCAAATAACGGCATCATGTGTGTGAGAGCTTCATTCCTCCTTCATGGTCTATCTCTCTCTTCCTTCATCTCTCTCTGCGGTGTGAGAGGAGGCATGTGGCCTACAGATGGCAGGACTCAGATCTCAGCCACGTGTTCTGGCACAATTATCTACATCCGCCTCGATTGTGTGTTTGAATCATGTGGAGAGAGAGATAAAAAGTGGCCAGGTCGAGGGAGGGTTGATTCGACACATCTGTCTCTCAAAACCCTCTAAAACCTTCAAAACTATATTTATAATATTATATATACAAATTATATATATAGACTAGAGCACACTTGCATAGAAAAATTAAATATTAGTAATTAAGTAAAAAATATTTAATCAAAAATAAATCATGAAATGTCAATACAGTTTACAAATATTTTTTTCAATAAATAAAACGTTAATTAATAATTCAAACATGAAATGTTTCAATAAATAAATAAATAATAAAACATGATAAATATCCTCATAAATAAATACAACAGGCATTCAACAGGTGATGCCGACATTTACAGTATTTATCAAATTTCATTTGATTTGAGATTCATTTTATTGACAGATTTCATCATTTATTGATTTTTAAACATTTATTTCTGGTTACTGACATTGCATGATTTTTTTTTTAAAACATATGTATTTTTTTATTGAAACATTTCATGATTTATTTATTTTTTAAACATATTTATTTATTTTATTGACACATTTCATGATTTATTTATTTTTTAAACATATTTATTTATTTTATTGACACATTTCATGATTTATTTAAAACATTTATTTTATTGGCATTTAATTATTTGTTTATTTATTTATTTTTAAACATACTGTATATTTATTCATTTTATTGACATTTCATGATTTATTTATTTTTTAAACATATATTTATTTTATTGACACATTTCATGATTTATTTAAATATTCATTTTATTCACATATTTAATCATTTATTTATTTTTTTAAACATTTATTCATTTTATTGACACCTTTCATGATTTATTTGAAACATTTATTTTATTGGCATTTAATGATTTTTTTTTTTTTTAAACATACTGTATATGTATTTATTGTATTGACATTTCATGATTTATTATTTTTTTTTAAACATTTATTTTATTGACACATTTCATGATTTATTTAAATATTCATTTTATTCACAGATTTAATCATTTATTTATTTTTTAAACATATTTATTGATTTTATTGACACCTTTCATGATTTCTTTATTTTTTAAATATATATTTATTCATTTTATTGACACATATTATGATTTATTTATTTTTTTATTATTAAATTAAAAAATTATAAATTAAATTAAGTTATTAAAAACAATATTATTCCATTTAAATATTTACTATATCGGTTTTACCGAATTACCTTTTGACACTTCAAAATCTTTAAAATACCTTTATATGTAGTAAAATATAATTAAAACCTTTTGGATTCAGTAAAAGAGATCAAGTTGTACTACCTTACATACTTTGAATGTTATATATTTGTTTTTTTTATTATTATTAAGGCCTTAGGACAAAAAAATGACCCGTCACGTCATTGACCCATTTATTCATTTTATTGACATTTCAACATTGACATTGGGGGTGGTGGGTGGGGGGAGGGGGGAGGGGGGTCAGAGAGATGGGTTAAAATGGTCATTAAAACTAAATTATGACTATATTCTTGCAAAAAGCTTGATTGACATTAAAAAAGAGGCTGCAAGGAAGAAGATAAAGTATGATTTGATGATATGATGCTTAGCGTGGCAGACTCAAGCACATTAATACAAGCACAGCTTTTATGATTCTGCATTGTCACAAGCTGTTTGTTTCCCCTTCAGACATTGATGAGTGTGCGAGTCCTCGCGTGTGTGGGCCGGAGAGTGTGTGTGTGAACACGGACGGGTCGTATCGCTGCGACTGCTTGCCGGGGTACAGAACAGCTGGTCCACGGCGCCAGTGTCGAGGTCAGACACGATTCAAAGAAAACACTACATTCAATTCTCATTCAGTTCAAAGAAAAAAACACACACTTTCATGCTCTTTCTCGCTGCTTAGAATATGCTTTTCTCAAATATGAGTTTGTTTTTAACTCATTTCTCCCACTATGGCACGCTGTCATCCACTGGCTCAGACATTAACGAGTGTCTGGAAGGAGATTTCTGCTTCCCGAGCGGAGAGTGTGTGAACACAGACGGCTCGTTTAAGTGTGTTTGTGCGCGCGGCTACAAGAGCGCCGTTAACGGGACGTCCTGCCAAGGTATGACACCAGTCCTCATATATATATATAACCAACATCAAGCTGCCATTTTACATATAACGTGTCGGGAAATATAAAAGCTATAGCGTGACGAATGTTTTTCTTCCCGACCTTGGATTTGGATTGTTTTTCTGAATTCTTCAGTTGTCATTAGGGAGTTGTTTTAAAAGAAAATCTCTCAAGTGTGAAAAGTTACTTAACTCTTGGATGAATTGATTCTCATAACTGCATTACTCAAAAGCCTGAAGTAAACATTTCTCCTTTCGACACGTCCACCACACGCTCTATTAGATAAAATCAAGATGCAGGATAATTACGCAGCATGTGATAGAGGAAAACATCTGCACTCGACTCAAATCCTGTAGTCAACCTGATTATATATATCAGTTATTGTATGTATTGCATCATTGAAATGTATATTGTAAGTGCGTATAGTTTTAATTGCGTATTATGTTATTTTAAAGGTTCATAATTTTGTTTCCCAAACAGATTTATGTGCATCCAACGTCAAAAACCCTTTAATTTCCTCATAATATCCATCACAGCATCAGCTGTTTTCTCTCAGTGTCTGAAACGGTTCGATCAAGGATTCAGTCTCTCTAAACCCCGCCTCTCTGAGAGCTGCTCTGCTCTGATTGGTCAGATGGTCCAGTCTGCTGTGATTGGTCAGAAAGCAAACGCTCATTATCATATCTGAATCTCAGCTCTTGATCACAGTGATACGAACAGTAACGATGGCGTGGGTTTTACCGTATCAATCTCAGAAAACAGCGTCTTCTCGACATGAACAACACGAACCAAACTCTTCCAGTCTCAGATAAACTGCAGTGTTTGAGGGCGGAGCTAAGAGACATGGCTCAGCCAATCAAGATCATATATGGCTGGCATTATGCAAATTAGTTACAAACCTACACAGGTTCAGTGGGAAGAGAGACTGGAGTCACTGACGACTCGTTTCAGGCAGTTCAGAATCTTTGCAGAGCTTTACATTCACAAACAGCTTTTTTACACACTGAATCTCAGCACACTGACAGGGGTACAAATGTTTTGAGCCTGAGCATTACTGATGACGATGATGTCATGCTGGTGTGTGTGCATGTGTGTGTATGTGTGTGTCCAGATGTGGACGAGTGCAGTCAAGAGGGAGTTTGCCAGGACGGCCGCTGCGCCAACACTGAGGGATCGTTCCTGTGCCACTGCCAGACCGGCTTCACCACCAACCCAGAGAGAACCGCCTGCCTGGGTAAAACACACACACACACACACACACACACACACACACACACACACACACACACAAACTCACACACGTCTGGTTCACTATCTTTGTGGGGACTCTCCATAGACGTAATGGTTTTTATACCGTACAAACTGTACATTCTATCCCCTTACACTGCCCCTGCCCCTAAACCTGCCCATCACACACACACACACACACACACACACACACTGCCCCTGCCCCTAAACCTGCCCATCACAGGAAACATTCTGCATTTTTACTTTCTCAAAACAACTCATCCTGTGTGATTTATAAGCCTTTTGAAAAGTGGGGACCGCTGGCTGGTCCCCACAATGTAGGTGATCTGAGGTTTTATATTTCTAATGTAATATAAACAAGGGCACACACACACACACACACACATACACATGTGCTCATACACACTTACACTTAAGGCCTATTTATACTTCTGCCGCCGTAGCTACGTCGTAGGCTGTGTGTAGCGCGCGTACCCTTCGGCGTACCCTGACGTGCACCTCTCCAAAAATGTAACAACGCGCCAATTCTACGTGGACGCAAGCGCTGTGATTGGTCTGCCAGAACCCCTCCCTCGGGGTTTCACATGCTCCCTAAGTGCGCGTCAACGCGGACAACGACGCAGAAGTATAAATTAAAACCAACACGTTGCCTACGGCGTATAGGCTCTGGCGTATGTCCGACGCAGAAGTATAATGAGGCCTTTACACCCACACACTCACTCGCACACGCACACTCACACACGAACGAACACACACACATACACATGTGCTACACCCACACACTCACTCGCACACGCACACTCACACACGCACGCACACACACACATACACATGTGCTCATACACACATACATTCACACACACGCACACTCACACGGACACACACTCTCATACACATGTGCTCACACACACACACATTTTAATTTTACTTCTTTAATTGAATGTACAAAAAATGACCTTTAGCTCAGCTGCTCTCAGAATATGAAGTAAAATTAATTGTATTTCTGGTTGTTAAACTAATGTGGCCTGGCTCTTAATTAGCATAAAACTTTTTCTTTTTTTTAACAATGACAACAGTATTGGGGACAGTAAAATATAAAAAGAAAAAGAAAATTATTTGATTAAATTAAATTATTGAGATGGTCATATACAATACTAGACTTTATAACTCGCTATTGCGAGTTTATATCTTGCAATTCTTAGGAAAAAGTCACAAATTACCTTTTAGATTTGTTTATTCAGTGGCGGAAACAAGCGTCCATAGACTCATTACAGAGAAAGACATTGAAAAGTGTTTATGATGACACTTTACAATAAGGTTCATTAGTTAACATTAGTTAATGCATTAACTAACATGAACTAACAATGAGCAATACATTTGTTACAGTATTTATTAATTGTTGTTAATGTAAGTTAATAAAAATACAGCTGTTCATTGTTAGTTGGCTTTTTCATATCTAAGCCATGAAAGAATAAAAGCTTTTTGTATTTTTCTAAAAGCTAATTACTCGAGTGCCTTGGATTGTTTTTTCTTATAAGTGAAACCATCCCTACACCCAAAGAGCACGAGATACTGAAGTTACACCCCGTGAAGCACTTCTTGCATTTATTGTATTTATTAATTGTTTTTAGATCGTTTAAAGCTTTATTTGTGGATAAAATGTGAGGTTAACAGGAAAAGCACCCATACGGAGAGCTCAAAACAAGGCGAAGGCCTGACTCTGTCACAAGCGAGGACATCACGCATGGACGAGTGTGTGTGTGTGTAGGGCAGATCTCAGCTGAAGCGTTTCCTCCTGCAGATGTGAACGAGTGTATGGACTCAGAGAGGGGTGTGTGTGGATCTCAGCGCTGCGAGAACACCATCGGCTCGTTCCACTGTGTGGCGTCCTGCGACCCCGGATACCACATCACTGCCACAGGAGAGTGTGTGGGTGAGTCTGACAAAGATCACACACACTTAAAGGGATAGTTCACCCAAAAATGAAAATTAGCCCATGATTTACTCTCCCTTAAGCCATCCTAGGTGTATATGACATTCTTCTTTCAGACAAATACAATCAGAGTTGTATTGAAAAATGTCCTGTCTCTTCCAAGCTTTATAATGGCAGTGAATGGTGGTTTATGTTTTGAAGTCCATAAAAGTGCATCTATCCATCATACAAGTGCATCTATCCATCATAAGAAAGCATATATCCATCATAAAAGTGCATCTATCCATCATAAGTGCATCTATCCATCACAAAAGTGCATCTATCCATGATAAAAGTGCATCTATCCATCATAAGTGCATCTATCCATCACAAAAGTGCATCTATCCATCACAAAAGTGCATCTATCCATGATAAAAGTGCATCTATCATCATAAAAGTGCATCTATCCATCATAAAAGTGCATCTATCCATCATAAGAGTGCATCTATCCATCACAAAAGTGCATCTATCCATGATAAAAGTGCATCTATCCATCATAAGTGCATCTATCCATCACAAAAGTGCATCTATCCATGATAAAAGTGCATCTATCATCATAAAAGTGCATCTATCCATCACAAAAGTGCATCTATCCATGATAAAAGTGCATCTATCATCACAAAAGTGCATCTATCCATCATAAAAGTGCATCTATCATCATAAAAGTGCATCTATCCATCATAAAAGTGCATCTGTCCATGATAAAAGTGCATCTATCATTCATAAAAGTGCATCTATGATAAAAGTGCATCTATCCATCACAAAAGTGCATCTATCCATGATAAAAGTGCATCTATCCATCATAAGTGCATCTATCCATCACAAAAGTGCATCTATCCATGATAAAAGTGCATCTGTCATCATAAAAGTGCATCTATCCATCATAAAATTGCATCTATCCATCATAAAAGTGCATCTATCCATCATAAAAGTGCATATATCCATGATAAAAGTGCATCTATCCATCACAAAAGTGCATCTATCCATGATAAAAGTGCATCTATCATCATAAAAGTGCATCTATCATCATAAAAGTGCATCTATCCATCATAAAAGTGCATCTATCCATCATAAAAGTGCATCTATCCATCATAAAAGTGCATCTATCCATGATAAAAGTGCATCTATCCATCACAAAAGTGCATCTATCCATGATAAAAGTGCATCTATCCATCACAAAAGTGCATCTATCCATCATAAAAGTGCATCTATCATCATAAAAGTGCATCTATCCATCATAAAAGTGCATCTATCCATGATAAAAGTGCATCTATCATTCATAAAAGTGCATCTATCCATCATAAAAGTGCATCTATCATCATAAAAGTGCATCATGGATAGATGCACTTTTATGATGATAGATGCACTTTTATCATGGATAGATGCACTTTTATCATAGATGCACTTTTATGAATGATAGATGCACTTTTATGATGATAGATGCACTTTAATGAATGATGGATAGATGCACTTTAATGAATGATGGATAGATGCACTTTAATGAATGATGGATAGATGCACTTTTATGATGGATAGATGCACTTTTATCAGGGATAGATGCACTTTTATGATGGATACAGACACTTTTATGATGGATAGATGCCTTTGTATGATGGATAGATGCACTTTTATGATGGATACAGACACTTTTATGATGGATAGATGCACTTATGATGGATAGATGCACTTGTATGATGGACAGATGCACTTGTATGATGGATAGATGCACTTGTATGATGGACAGATGCACTTGTATGATGGATAGATGCACTTGTATGATGGACAGATGCACTTTTATGGACTTCAAAACATAAACAGCCATTCACTGCCATTATAAAGCTTGGAAGAGCCAGGACATTTTTCAATATAACTCTGATTGTATTCGTCTGAATTCGTCATATACACCTAGGATGGCTTCAACGTGAGTAAATCATGGGCTAATTTTCAATTTTGGGTGAACTATCCCTTTAACGAGACCCAGCAGTGAGTGACAGTGAGTTTCTCTCGCAGACATCAACGAGTGCACCAATGAGACGGTGTGTGGACTCCACGCTTTCTGCCAGAATCTGATCGGCACATATCAGTGTCTGTGTGACCAGGGCTACGAGTCCACCGGCGACGGACAGATGTGTGTGGGTGAGTTCAGCATAGAAGAGCTCTTTATTATGGAAATAATATACTTAACTGGGAGACAATTCATTTCATGTTATTTACATGTTATTAAGTTCAAATTGTAGTTTCAGTTTATTTTAAATGCAATTAGTTGAACTTATTAGTGACTTAAGTTGGACTTCAGTACATCTATATATGTAATTTAATAATTAAAGTGTGTAATAATTACTTCTATTGTCTTTGACCGGCGAAAACTGACAAGCATTTATGATGAACTAAAATAGACTTTAATGCCATTCCTATTGTCATGTATTTAAATATATTTGTAATTACTAGTGCTGTCAAATCGATTAATCACATCTAACATAAAAGTTTGTTTATATAATATGTGTTATATTCATACATATACATATATATTTGTGTACACACATATATATATTATATAAACACAAACTTGTATGTTAGATGCGATTAATCGATTTGACATCACTAGTAATTAGACATTTGTAATAAAAAAGTTGCCATTTAGAACATTTTAAATATATTAACTTTAAATGTAATATCAAATAACACACTGCAGTTCATATTATAATCAAGTACTTCACATGTGCTTTAGTATGTGAGTCAACACATCAACATAAGTGTACTTCTTTAAAGCACAACGTTAGATTATTAAGACTTAATGATTTAAAATGTACTTTAAAATTAAAAGTTTTAATTTGGCCTTACAAAGTGCACTTAAGTGTTTTAAGAAACATTTATAAAAATACACTTAATTGTACTTGAGTACATTAATATCATAATATCAGTTACAGTACCTCTACGATTTAAGTGCACATTCAGTACGATTAAGCGCACTTCTTGTTCGTGTTTTTACACTCCGCGTGTGTGTTTCTGCGCAGACATAAACGAGTGTGAGACGATGCAGGGCGTCTGCGGATCTGCACACTGCTGGAATGTGGAGGGATCGTTCACGTGTGAGTGTGAGAACGGACAGGAGGAATTCGACCCGCTCGCGAGGCAATGTGTGAGCAGAGAGAGCCCAGGTAACACACACACACACTCACACACACAACTCCAGCAGGAACATCATATCTCTGTTTCAGTGCTGCCCTCTACTGACAGTCCTACAATAACTGATAATAACAATAACAACTAGAATGTACATTTCCTGAAGCAAATGTGAGTGGTGCATGCAGTGGCAAAATTCGGCACGGTTGCTAGGGTGTTTCAAGTGGGTTGCTAAGGTGTTCTGGGTGGTTGCTAGGTGGTTACTAGGGTATGCAAGAGAACACTGACTTGCCTTTGGCAAACACCACTAATAATGGTGAAAATAATAACAGTATTAATACGTTTACTTCATGCTGCTCATAAAGGCGCTGAACATGAATGAGTGACTGAGTTTAACACTCTACATAGGCAGCGATTCTGTGTTGAACTAATAATGATTCTCATATAAAGAGATCCACATGCAAATATAAATAATCTACTTTTAGTTGGATTGAACTTTAGCGACACCTTTTGTTATCAAGAGTATTATCCCAAGTGAAAACTAAGGACACTTTAACACACTTTTTTTTTAGTAACACTTTATTTTACAGTATCATTGTTACATGTAATTACTGTAGTAATAACTATAAATTATGCATAATTACATGTGATTAACCCTAAACCAAACCCTCATCCAACCCTATAGTAAGTACATGTAGTTAATTATTAATACTGTAATACAGACACCTTCAAATAAAGTGTAACCTACTTTTTATACTTATATTTCATTGATATTATAGTATCAGCAAGTACAGTTTTTTTTTAAATATGCTTTTAAGATTTGAAGTACACTACAAGTGCACATTCAATACAATTAAGTGCACTTCTTATTCATAAGGGATTTTTAAAATGGGGATTTCTCTTGCTTTATCCTTCATCTCTGATGGCTTCTAGTTTTTCACTGCATTCTTGAGTTCTGAAAGTTTAATGATATTTATGTGTGTGTGTGTGTGTGTGTGTGTGTGTGTGTGTGTGTGTGTGTGTGTCCTGCAGGTCGCCCGAGGCCGTCTGGTGGATCCTCCTCGTCGTCGAGTCGTGGTTCGGGTGGCTTCTCCGGGTCCGTGTCTGGCTCTCTTCCACAGACTCGACCCGGAGAAATGAAGGAGTGTTACTACGGCGTATCCGAGCCGTACTCCTGCAAGATATTGTCTCGAAACACGACCCTGCAGGAGTGCTGCTGTACGGCGGGCCAGGGCTGGGGCCTCCTGTGCCAATACGACATCTGTCCTGAAGCTGGAACAGGTGAACACACACACACACACCAGCACTGAAGACATGCTGTGTCTAATGAGTTTACTCCTGTGAAAAACAAGTGTACTTATGCATACTTTTAACTCTTTCCCCGCCAGTGTTTTTTAAAAAAGCCCCAGAATATTTTGTTGTATGAATATCTAAACATGCAATATATCAAACGAAAGAACAGCGCCTCTACTTTTAAACAAACAAACAAACAAAAAAACACATTTTTTTCTAGCTTTATGCATTCTTTTTTTCCTCAACACTTGAATGTGGGCAAGTTTCATTAAAAAAAAACTGAGAAAATCGTGTTTTTGTCAAAGACTACATCTAGATCGGATTGAGAACGATGATCCAAACACACAGATGGAGTCGATCGAGTCCATCAACGCCACCAAAGCTTCACAGTCCTGTAGCTCGTCCTGGGTCGACACTTCATTCAGTAACATTAGGCAGTTTTGATTTATATGCTGTTTAATGTTGATGATCGCGTTGATGTACAAATGCACCTCCTTACATATGATATCGCTCTATATTGTTTCTGCTTCTTCTCCTGAGTTTTGATCAGGAGAGTCAGTACTCTTTCAGAAGATGTGTAATAGCGCCCCCTAACCCTATAACAGTGAAAACATGGAAATCCGGAAAATTTCATCAATGACGGGGAAAGAGTTAAAAGAGTGCTTATGGAAATAATTTACATGAAAATAATATACTTTAGTGTGAACTGAATGTAATGTTTTCGGACACTTAATTGCATGTAATATACAATTAAATTCAAGGTTATTATGGTTTAAGTTTATAATAGTTGAACTTTAGAGTGCTTTTGACCCACTTAAGTTGAACTTAAGTACATCTTATGTAATATCATAATTGTCTTGGTTGAATATGGTTAAAGTGTACTGAATGTATTGACAAGCATTTATGATAAACTAAAATATACTTTAATGCAATTTCTATTGAAACTTGTATGTCATATATTTTAAAATATATTTTACACATTTGTAATTTAGTCCATTTAAAATATATTAACTTTAAATGCAAATACTTAACGTGTGTTAGTATGTTAGTCAACACATCAAAACAAGTGTACTTTAAAGCATGACAAAAGATTATTAAATCATAATGATTTAAAAACACTTTAAAGTAAAATGTTTAATTTGGCATTACTACAAAATGCACTTTTTAAAAGGGCACTCAAGTGTTTAATAAACAGTCATGAAAATGTATCTCTTTAAAGGGATACTCCACTTTTTTTGGAAATAGGCTCATTTTACAACTCCCCCAGAGTTACACAGTTGAGTTTTACCGTTTTTGAATCCATTCAGCCGATCTCCGGGTCTGGCGGTACCACTTTTAGCATAGCTTAGCATAGATCATTGAATCGGACAGGACCATTAGCATCTCTCTCAAAAAAATGACCAAAGAGTTTCGATATTTTTCCTATTTAAAACTTGACTCTTCTGTAGTTACATCGTGCACTAAGACCGACGGAAAATGTAAAGTTGCGATTTTCTAGGCTGATATGGCTAGGAACTATACTCTCATTCCTGCGTAATAATCAAGAAACTTTGCTGCCGTACCATGAGTCCAGCAGGCGTAATGATATGAGTCCAGCAGGCGTAATGATATGACGCAGCGCCTGAAAATAGGTCTGATAGAAAGTGAGAAAGTGAAAGTGGTCTATTCACAGCTATATTCATATCTGAATACTTATAATATTTTAGATACATTCCAGTCAGGTTTTAGGACCTGTCATAGTACAGAATCGGCACTGCTCAAGGTTACTAATGATATATTATTATCGTTGGACTCTGGATCACATGTTGTTCTGGTTTTATTGGATCTGAGCGCTGCCTTTGATACAATAGATCATGAAATTCTTCTCAGTCGTCTGGAGTGTTGGGTTGGTGTGCAGGGTATAGCTCTTCAGTGGTTTGCTTCGTATTTAAAAGGCAGGACAGTTGCTGTGAATCTGGGAGACTTCTCTTCCACATTGGCCCCTTTAGTTTGTGGTGTCCCTCAGGGGTCGATTTTGGGACCGTTGCTGTTTTCGCTCTACATGCTTCCTTTAAGCAGTGTATTTCGAAAGTATAGCATTTCATATCATTGCTATGCAGACGATCTCCAATTCTACTTTCCTGTGAGGCTAGATAAAACCTGTTCGTTGGACAAAGCACAGGAATGTTACAGTGACATTAAACTCTGGCTATCTATCAGCTTTCTCCAATTAAATGAGAGTAAAACTGAGGTTTTGATTGTAGGCTCTCCCGTCTCATCTAGCTTTCCTGATCATTTGGGTTCTTTATCCCTAAAGACTGAGAATCATGTAAAGAGTTTAGGGGTAATCATGGACTCATCACTTAACTTTAAGAAACAGATTGGTGCCGTTGTCAAAGGAAGCTTTTTTAACCTGAGATCAATTGCTAAAGTAAAGCATTTTTTTATCCAGTAAGGATTTAGAAATTGTAGTTCATTCTTTTATTACATCTAAGCTTGATTACTGCAATTCTTTATATATCGGTCTCCCCCAGACTCTGCTTGTCCGCCTACAGTTAGTGCAGAATGCAACGGCAAGGCTTTTAACGGGGGTGCGAAAGAGAGAACATATTACTCCGGTACTGCAATCCCTACATTGGCTTCTGGTCAAATTTAGGATTGATTTTAAAATTCTCTTGTTTGTTTACAAGGCATTGTCAGGCCTTGCCCCCCAGTACATTAGTGATCTTATAGTTCCTTACTCTCCTTTTAGAGTTCTCAGGTCCTCCGATCAACGACTTTTAAAGGTACCTCGTTGTAATTTAAAATCAAAAGGAGATTGTGCTTTTTCCGTGGTGGGTCCCAAACTCTGGAATAGTCTCCCATTCCATGCGAGGTCAGCTCCATCGATTACAACTTTTAAGTCTTATTTAAAAACTTATTTATTTTCTTTAGCTTTTGAATAAAGTACGTTTGTTTTGTTGTATGACTTTCATGTTATTATTTTGGAAAGCACTTTGGGGCAACGTCTGTTGTTTAAAAAATGTGCTATATAAATAAAGTTGCTTGCTTGCTGATAGGTTAGACAAACTTAGTCCCGGTCACGTTGGAAGTTACCGAGCTGGGGACTATTTTCAGGCGCTGCGTCATATCATTACGCCTGCTGGACTCATATCATTACGCCTGCTGGACTCCTGGTACGGCAGCAAAGTTTCTTGATTATTACGCAGGAATGAGAGTATAGTTCCTAGCCATATCAGCCTAGAAAATCACAACTTTTCATTTTCCGTCGGTCTTAGTACACGATGTAACTACAGAAGAGTCAAGTTTTAAATAGGAAAAATATGGTCTTCTATATATCTTTGGTCATTTTTTTGAGAGAGATGCTAATGGTCCTGTCCGATTCAATGATCTATGCTAAGCTATGCTAAAAGTGGTACCGCCAGACCCGGAGATCGGCTGAATGGATTCGAAAACGGTAAAACTCAACTGTTTAACTCTGGGGGAGTTGTAAAATGAGCCTATTTCCAAAAAAAAGTGGAGTATCCCTTTAAATGGCATTTTTATTTAATTAATATTATAGTATTTATACATATAAGTACAGTTTTTAAACATACTTTTAAGATTTGAAGTATACACTGCAATTGCACATTCAACACAATTAAGAACACTTCTTTTCCCCTCCATCATCCATAACTCTCCATTTAGCCGAATTCCAATCACTGTGTCCCAGCGGAAAAGGGTACGTCACCATGGAAACGGGAGCATTCAGCTACAAGGGTAAAACAAAAAAAAATGCCACACAACAAAAAAAAAAAATTCCCATAAGTCTCTCAGTGTGTGTTGTTTCTAATCTGAGTGTGGTTGTTCCGGACAGATGTGGACGAGTGTAAGCTGTTCGATACGGAGGTGTGTAAAGGCGGTGTGTGTGTGAACAACATTCCCGGCTACGCCTGTTACTGTTCCAACGGATACTACTACGACATGGAGCTGCTGGAGTGCATCGGTCAGGACACACACTCATGCAGTGATGCTCGATGGGTAGAGCGTGATGTTGTGACACTGTCTCTGTGTCTCTGTAGATAATGATGAATGCCAGAGCGAGGACACCTGCGCTGGCGGTGTGTGTGTGAACACACTGGGATCGTTTTACTGTACGTGTGAGTCGCCGCTAGTGCTGGATGACACGCGGCGCAAGTGTGTCAATGCAAGTGGCCTCGCGGAGTGTAAGAGATGCAAAAACACACACACAACTATTCAAACACAGCATTTATTACCCAGACAGCAACATAGTGTCGGCCCGGATCCGGCCCACATCCGGAACAGGCGCGGTTCTAAGGTCAGTGGATATTCAGGGCTTTAGCCCAAACTTTAAAATAATTAATTAATTATAAAAGCGATTTAAGGGAATAAAGAAAAAGAAAGGCTTATTGTATTAGTGAAATAACTGTAACTATTTGCAAATAATATTTGGTTACACTTTATTTTAAGGTGTCATTGTTACAGTGTAATTATATATTTTAGTGCTGAGTAATAATAATTAACTACATGCACTTACTATAGGGTTAGGGTAGGATTAGTGTTTGGTTGAGGGTTAGTTGCATGTAATTATGCATAATTTAGTGTTATTACTATGGTAATTACATGTAACATATGTAACAAGGACACTGTAAAATAAAGTGTTACCTAATATTTTATTTTTAATTATGCATGCCTTCTCTCTAAATGAATCAAGGAAATTATAGCATATTTTCAATTCAAAAAGGCAAAATTTAATAAATAAATTTAAAAAAGTTGAGTAATTTGCGTCACCGGATACTGTCGCTAGTTGAACATTTCTATTGTAAAATAGTCAAATGTTAAATGTTTATCATTACATTTCACCAGGCATTCGTTCACTTCTTTAATCATTTTGACATTGATGAGCGAGACCGCTGAACTTTTAGTCTTCCTAACAACCAGTGTTGGGGAGTAACGGAATACATGTACCGGCGTTACGTATTCAGAATACATAATTAAAAGTTTTAATTTGGCCTTACAAAGTGCACTTAAGTGTTTTAAGAATCATTTGCTCTATGAGAAAGACAAGGTAACAAAACATTCGGGGCTTAAGCCCCCTTAGCCCAGCCCTAGCGCCGCCCCTGATCTGGAACATGTGAAATCCACGCGGATCTGGGCCGAACTCTTTTTATTTTAATATATATTTTTGTCCTTTTGATAAGGGAATTATGTTTTATTTTACTACTGTATATTTTTAAATAAATGATAGCCTATGTTAAGCTTCATTTTAAAGGGATTGTGGACTGTACAGCTCACTCAGGGGAGGAGCTAAGATAAAAGGGCGGAGTCCTCCAGCAGTCGTGGGCGGGGCTTGTGTAATGTGACATCACACATCACTCTTGTTCTGAGACACTGCTTATGATTTATGGGGATTAAAACAGAGGAGTGGGTGGATGTTTACCAGTATACTGGTGGTTGTGTACACACACTGCAGACACACATTTATGGTCAAACACCATGCAAAAGTGAATTTTGCATGTTAGGTCCCCTTTAAGAAATGTGCATAAAGTTTAATTATAATATCAGCAAGTCTCAAGCGATATGTCAGTAAATATGTTAATGGATTTGTAGTATACTCTGTATGTATTTTAAATACATTTTGCTATATGTTTTTTTTTATTTTTCCCCCACTATGGATGTCATCCCAAACACATGAGAATTTAATTTATCTTCGAAAAACACAAATGAAGATATTGTGAATGAATCCTGAGAGATTTCTGGCCCTCCATTAAAAGTCTATTTAACCAAAACTCTTACAGTAAAAAACCCCACAAAAAAAACCCCACATTTAATAGGTAATCCATATGAACCGAGCTGTTTAATCCGTGTGTTTTGAAGAAACACAATGGATTTACTTTTTTTTTTATTTAATTTAGGCTTTTATTCACCCATAATCATTGATAAACACATATATAGATTATAGCACTTGAGATATGTTGTTCAATGGAAGCTCAAGCATACTTGGGGTTTTAAAGACTATTAATATTCAGTAATATTATCATTTAGATGCACTGGCACTATTGAGTGAGAACAAAATTTGAACTGAATTGAGCTGAAATTGAATTTGTTTCATAATTTTATAACATTACCATTATTTTTCTGTTTATTAATGTAAAGCTGCTTTGAAACAATCTGTGTTGTATGAAGCACTATATAAGTAAATATGACTTGCCTTGCGTGACCTGCAACAACAAACCTCATTAGTTCTTGCGGAAGCATAAACATGATTGTGTCGTGCAAATTTAAGCTTCAGTTTCATTAAAAATATCTTCATATACAGTATGTATTAATAAATGAACTGAAGTCTTATCGGTTTGGAACGACATGAGGGTGAGTAAATAATGACAGAATGTTCATTTTTGGATGATCTATCCCTTTAAGAATGCCAAAAATGTTTTTACTAGATGTGTTAAATGACCACTTTTAATGTGTATCTTCCGTCTTTCTTTCTATTCATTTCTCAGACGAGAACTTGAACTTCTGTTGGCGTCACGTCACAGCTAGTCTGGAGTGTCAGAGTCCTATGATAGGATCTCGGCTGACCTTTACAGAGTGCTGTTGTTTGTTTGGTGAGGCTTGGGGTATCCATTGTGCCCTCTGCCCCCGCAGAGATGAAGGTACACACGCACACACACACACACACACACACACACACATGTGCCCAACGGTGATGCACACATTCAGCTTCACAGTTTAACTCCGTCATATGTGTTTTTGCCTCCTGATTAGAGGCGTACGAGGCTCTGTGTAATGAGCTGGGTCCTCCTCCTTACTCCCCGCGTTATTATGAGCGCTTCGGCCCGGGAGGAGGAGGAGGAGGAGGAGGAGGAGGAGGAGGAGGAGGAGGGGGAGGGTACCTGCCACCGTACGTGTACCCCGAAGCCCAGCCGGGACGCCCCGACTACATGCCCACTGATTACGATGACTACAGCCCAGGTGGAAGGAGGTCCGGGCTGAGAGAAAGACCCCCCGGTTCATACGGGCTCCCAGACGCCCCCTACAGGCCCGCCGGGTGAGGCTCTTCAACAATACTCTACTGACAGCAAAGACAATAGAAATTACAAATAAAGATGTATTGAAGTCTTACTTAGGCTCAACTAATTGCATTTAATTTAATATATTTTTAATATGTAATTTATACTATAATATAATACAATTTAATAGACATGCAATTAAGTGTCTGGAAACATTGCGTTCGGTTCACACTTATAGTCCCCCTACAGTCAATAATTGTATTCCTTAAAACTCATCTTTGATCACCAAAATGACATATTTAAAAGTTTTTTTCTTTGAAAAAAAATTTGTCATGCGTTAAAATAGCTTGAATGTAACTCGACCTATACCACATTTAGTATACGTGGTTCTATGAATATGCAAATGAGCCCCGCCTCCACTCACTCACTCAGCTCAGAGATCCACTGGTTGACGATCACACATTGATCTGATTGGTTACAAGGTAGTTTGTGACGTCAGAAACACCAGCGATTTCAAAGCGTGTTTTTGAGACTGTCTTTGGTTCACTGCAGTTTTAAGGAGGAAATACTCAGCAATGCTGTCGACTTATGAATTTACACATGGTTTGTCTTAAAGGGATACTCCACTTTTTTTGGAAATAGGCTCATTTTACAACTCCCCCAGAGTTAAACAGTTGAGTTTTACCGTTTTCGAATCCATTCAGCCGAGTTTCTGATATTTAGAAGAATATCAGTAACCAGACAGTTTCTGGTCTCATTGACTTCCATAGTATATTTTTTTTCCTACTATGGAAGTCAATGAGACCAGAAACTGTCTGGTTACTGATATTCTTCTAAATATCAGAAACTCGGCTGAATGGATTCGAAAACGGTAAAACTCAACTGTTTAACTCTGGGGGAGTTGTAAAATGAGCCTATTTCCAAAAAAAGTGGAGTATCCCTTTAAAGCGTATTAAAAACACAACATAGACACATAAACAACATTAAAAGCTGGATTCTCACCAAAGGGGGACTTTAAATATACTGTTTTATTTCTGTAGTAAGTACTCTTTTTAAAAGTATGCTGCTACTTTTTCACAATTTGTGTGTAATTCTACTCAACTCGTTTCTAGTGGAAGTCGTTACTATGAGGAGGATGATTATGAAAGCGCTCCCGGCCCTCCCTTCGGCCTCCCGGATCCTCGCGGCGAGCGAACGTTTGATGCCCGACCCCTGCCGCCCCGTCCTGACGGGCTTCCACTGAGTCTGGCTCCTATTCCCGAAAACTCCCGGTACCGCGAGAGTGAGGGGGAGGAGTCATGGAGAGCCCCGCCCCCTTTCCCAATGTTTCCTGACAGGCGGGAGGGGCCACGAAGAGTCTATGAGCGTGAGTCTGAGTGACTGAAAGTGAATGTAACTCTGCTGAAAAACACATCTGGTCTGTTGGCTGATTTTAGGAGGGTTTTTGTCCACTTAGATCATCTTAATCCGTGAAAATAAAAACAGAAAAAAAATAGCACTTGATATACTTTATGAGAAAACACTTTTAAAGAACTGAATGTAACGTTTTCAGAAACTTCACTGCATCTTATTCACAATTACATGAAAATGTATAATATTTAAAAAAAATTGTTTACAAGAGTATGTTTTTGACTCAATTAAAGTACATATTTATGTGTAATTTAATAATTACTAAGTATTTATTATGATGAACTAAAATATACTTTCAAGTTTCAATAGAAATGGCATTCATTTAAATAAAAATATATTTACACATTAGTAATGATGAAGTTGCAATTTAGCACATTTAAAATACAATAACTTTAAATGTAATATCAACTAACCCACTACAGTTAAAATTATAATCAAGTGCTTTACATGTGCTTTAGTATGTGAGTCAACACATCAAAATGAGTGTACTCCTTTAAATCATGACAAAACATAAAAAAAAATCTTTTTACATTATTACAGTGTACTTAAGTGTGTTAAAAACAGTCATGAACATGCTTTTTATTTCATTATTCATTATATCAAATCATATTATATGCAAGTACAGTTTTAAATATACCTACAGCTTTTAAGATTTGAAGTGCACTACAGGTACAATTAAGCGCACTTCTTTTTCACAAGGAAAGCATCTTGTAGCAAAGCAGAACCTGCGGCTCTTGTGTGTTTCAGGGAGATATGATTCATACGGCAGTCTGAGTTCGGAGGAGTGTGGGATCGTCCAGGGCTGTGAGAACGGGCGCTGTATTCGAGTCGAGGAAGGGTACACCTGCGACTGTTACGACGGATACCAGCTCGACATCACCACCATGACATGCATAGGTATCACTCCCTCCTTATTCCCATGCTTTTCTCTTTCTTAAAGGGGTGGTTGATTATGATTTGACTTTTCTAACTTTAGTTAGTGTGTAATGTTGCTGTTTGATCATAAACAACATCTGCAAAGTAACAACACTCAAAGTTCAGAGCAAAGGGAGATATTTGCTTTTAAAGAAATCGCTTTTTAAGGACTACAACAAACAGCTGGTAGAGACTACACCACATTCCTCCCGGGTTAGTGACATCACCAACCCTAAAATTTACATAAACCCCGCCCCCTGAACACGATTTATAGATTATCATGACAGAATATGCTAATCAATGACTATAAGATAACTACACATAAGCTACATAAATTCACCAACTAACGATTCAGAAATGTGCTGTTTCTTCTACATGTTGTCACTTCTTCTAGAGTCTCTCCATCATTGTCTGACTCCGGTTTGAGCATAATTGGCTAAAAGTTTTTGAAATTTTCAGTACATGTGTGTCTGAGGTAAAAGGACACCAGCTGTTGAAGCTCCGCCCCCTGTGCCGGGAGCAGCAGCTCATTTGCATTTAAAGGGACAGACACAAAAACTGGTGTTTTTGCTCACCCTCAAAAAGTGACAATTTTAACATGCAATATACTAATATCTGTGGGGTATTTTGAGCTTAAACTTCACACACACACTCTGGGGACATCAGAGACCTATTTTACATCTTGTGAAAAGGGCATTACACCACCCCTTTTAAAGATTAGTTCACTTCAGAATTAGAATTTCCTGATAATTTACTTAACCCCACATCATCCAAGATGTTCATGTCTTTCTTTCTTCAGTCGAAAAGAAATGAAGGTTTTTGAGGGAAACATTCCAGGATTTTTCTTCATATAGTGACTTCAATGGGGTCCAACTGCTTCAATGCAGCTTCATAGTCTCGACACGATCCCAGCCGAGGATTTGAGGAATAAGAGTCTTATCTAGCCAAACCATCGACTTATACTTTTGAACCACAAATGCTCGTCTTGCACGTCCACGACTTCACGCATTATATAATCATGTTGAAAGGTCACGCATGGTGTAAGCGGAAGTACAGATCTAGTGTTTACAAAGTGAACGTGCAAAGACCAAGTCAAACGCCCTTTACAAGAAAATAAAAATAAAATAAAAGGTGAAACAAAGATTTCAGACGATTTTGAAGTTAAAGGAGAAAATGAGATTTTCGCCCTACTCTACATTTTCCGCCTACGTCAAAAGTATATAAATGTTTATTTTTCTAAAAAAATGAGTGATGGTTTGTCTAGATAAGACTCTTATTCCTCGGCTGGATCGTGTCGAGACTTTGAAGCTGCACTGAAACTCACATTTGGACCTTTGATAATCATTGAAGTCACTATATTTAGAAAAATCCTGGAATGTTTTCCTCAAAAACCTTCATTTCTTTTTGACTGAAGACAGAAAGACAAGAACATCTTGGATTACGTGGGGGGAGAGTAAATGTTTATTCTGAAGTGAACTAATCCTTTATTAACCAATCACATGTGCTGTTGTATTAAAAAACAGAGCTGTTTAATTTTCCACACCAGCGATTAAAGATGCAGCTGTGTGTGTGTTTGCCTGTAGATGTGGATGAGTGTGAGGAGGAGGAAGACACACTCGACTGCATTAACGCTCGCTGCGTGAACACCGAGGGCTCGTACAGGTGTGTGTGTCTCAGGGGTTTCATCATGTCCCGAAGACCCAACCACTGCATCCTCGCTTGATCTCCATCGGTTCAGAGACTGAGAGACTTTTCCCGCCACATTGCTGTAAATTGTTGATTTTATGACTTTATTGACAATACCTGTGTGTATATCCAAAAGTCTAATACTGAAGCTTTACATGCTACACACACAAGACTCAATAATGTTGTGCTAAAAAGAAAAATGATATGCTAAATGTACCTGACCTGGTGTTTGTCATTGTTTGGCCTCGAACGCAGGCCAGATGAGCTTGAGTGTCCGTCATAAAGATCCACCAAACCACATAAACTAGTGCTTATTTTTTTAAATCTTCATATTTATACATCCATATCAATGAAGGCAACTCCATGTATACTATATATGAATATATTTACATGAATAATTTTTTGTCATATAACTGTCAGAGAATCTCACCATGTTACTATTTGATACTGTAAAATCTCTTTTTCTGCCGATCGTTTTCTTCTGTCTGTCACGTAACAAAATGCACTGTATCTGTGGGGGAAATGCGGTCCTGTGGGGTTTACACAACTGCTATTGTACAGTTTTAAGACATCTCAGATGTTTGTTACATATTTGTATGTGTACGTTTTTGATATCTTCTCTGACGAAGCTGTTTGAAAATATATTTGCACACATTCCATTTTAAGTGTTTCTTTGTTGCTGAGCTTCATCAGGCTTGTACTTCATTTGATTTTAAAGAGGATCTATTATGCTTTTTTTTCCCATGTTCATCTTTCTTTAGTGTGTAATGTTGCTGTTCGAGCAAAGTCCCTCCAGCGGGAGTTCTTCTCTATATCAGTGTCAGTGTTTCTGAACTCCCTGAAACGACTCCATTGTAGTCTTGAGTTTCTTCCGGGAACGAACACGTCGCAATATTCCTCATTTAAAGGGATACTTCACCTCTGCAAAGATGAATGTGTATTTAAAATTGGTCATTTATGTAGAAGAAATGTGAAATTATTTTTGAATTTGGAGCTTTCTAGACTGAGAAAATCCAGAAAATGTATTTTTGGCTTATGTGGATGAAAGACAACAACTCCCAGAATGCACTTGCTTCGCTGCCCTAGGAGGCCACACCCAAGCCACGCCTACCGGTAAGAGAGCGCAGTTTAAAACAACAAGTCTAGGCTACTAGTGAGTCTCCGTGACGAGTCTGCCCGAGATTTCGAGATCGCCCAAAATGTCCGGGATTCGGCTTTTGTGTTCTACAGTCGCCATTCATCATGTTTACTGTGGCGCGCAGGACGAGGCTAGGCTAAAACGGCGCGAGGCCGGTGGTGTGATTACTGTGAGACGCGCCGGTCTCGTATCTCTCACGGAGGAGCGGGAATTTTCTTAGCAATGTTAAAACGCACATCAACCGATCACTTGTTTAGCGTTCATGTAAACACTACATTCAGATTCACCAATCGGAATGAATTCAGTTAGATTGAAACAAAAGGTGTTCATGTAAACAATGAATGGCGACTGCAGAAAGCAAAAGCCGAATCCCGGACATTTTGGACGATCTCGACGGCCGGACATGTCCGGGATAAAGAGGATGGTAACCCCTACTACTCAGCTTTCTCCACAGAACAAGAGCCAGCTAGCTTAGCTTCCAAAGAAAGACGGCTGATACTATGTGTACATTCTGTGAGTGAGATCCCTCTATGGGCGGGTTGAACACATCCGGGACAGCTCCTCCTACTGGCTGTAGTCTCTCGCCTCTGGCCAAAAGATCCTCCAAAAGATTTAAAAAGGATTTAAATCTCTCGTCTCAGGGGGATATGAGGGTGGAAAGCACGGTAATTCGAAAATACTACAGGTTTTCTACTAATACAAAGCTTAATGCTAAATCCTGAAGTATCCCTTTAAATAATTCATACGCAGAATAAAGGGGCGGGGACTGGTTGAGTTAGTTAGTAGTGTGTTAAACTGGTGGTTATGGTAAGAGGCGGGACATTTCACAAACACACTCGAAGCACTCGACTAATTACAACACACTGCTCCAGCCGACCAATCAGAGCACAGTGTGCTTTTCAGAAGGAGGGGCTTCATAGAGACAGGAAGTAAACAGAGCGTTACTGACAGACTGTGAAGAGAGGAGCCGCAACAATGGAGAATATGAGGAAAATAATCAACATTCAAGCATGAAAAGATTGTGTAGAAGGACATAATATGGCCTCTTTAATTTCCAGCTGGAGAAAGATCAGTTTTCCTTGTCCAAGATTGAACCCTAAATATGTCTGACCCATTGTTGTTAATTTCTCAGGCAGTTTCTCTCTGCCTCCTCACATGCTTTGTTTGAGTAGGTTTGTAACCAGCTTATCTCTGCGTGGTCCTAATATGCCTAGTGTTTATATGAATCCAGCTCATAAGTCCTTTTATAGGCCAATCCGCCCACATCACACACCCAAGCCGATTAAAAGGGTTCACTTCGCTCCTAATGTACTTCGGTGGATTGCACTGACCAGCGGAATATCAGCTTTCACTTCTCAGTGGCTCAAGTTACAGCCAACAGTGTAGTGGAGGACTGCAGTTTTCCCCGTAAACTTCCTCTGATCCTCCTTTGTTGATAGTACTCCACTGTGTTCACTTTAAACACAGCCTGAACTGGACTGACATGAGTGCAAATCACTCACACACACACACACACACACACACACACACAGATGCCAAATCTGAATTGGCTGCCGAATGTTTATGGTGGAATTTTAGGTCAAAGTTCTTGGATTCAGTTAAGTTTCCACTGACGTCACCAAGCTGTGACACAACCATCGATTTACAAGCTGTGGTTTACTGTGATGGATAAATCTGATACGGGAGAATATTTAAGAAATGTCTGGGTCATAAGTAATAATAAAATAAAACACATATATACATATATGTATATATTCTATGTATGCATGTATATATATTTATATAATACCATTACCATTAAAAAACACTACCATGATGGGACAGTACTTCAATGTAAATAGTGTCACTTTTTTTATATATTTTTCAACAAAATGATGAAGCAGCACGAAAAAAAATAAAAACACTATATAGGCATAATTTAAAAAAGTAATAAAAGCTAATAAACTAAATAAAATTAACTACTAAACTAAAGCTTAATCAGAAATAAATGTATCTTGAGCATCAACTCATCATATTAGAGTGATTTCTGAAGGATCATGTGACACTGAAGACTGGAGTAATGATGCTGAAATACTGGATCACATTTTAAAACTAGAAAGTTTGTTGGGACAAACTCTTATGTTGGCCTGACAAAAGCCCAAAAGAAAGTTTTATAAGCTTCCTTCCCAGACAGCAACATAGTGTCGGCCCAGATCCGGCCCACATCTGGGACATGTGGAATCCACATCTGGGCCACAGCTGTGTCTGTCTGGGTGGCATGGTCATCATGTTGCACATCTTAGCATGTTTTAGCTCATTTTCTAGAATGATTTTGCAAGCATGTTTTATGTTTTTAGCATGTTGTTAGTTTTTTGCTAGCATGTTCCTAACATGTTTAGCTCATTGCTAGAATGATCCAACACCACTAGAAGTAGTAGATCATCCGGGGACTTTACAAATGTATTCGAACATAGGCTACTCTGTTTTTCGCATACTATATAGTAGGGAAGTATACGATTTCGTAACGCAGGATATTCTACATTGTTAACATATTATTATCATGTTTTAACATGCTGTTAACATGTTTAGTACATTGATAGCATGAATAAGCATGTTAAAAACTGCTATTGTAATAATATTACCCAGACAGTAACATAGTGTCGGCCCACATTTGGGACGTGTGGATTTTTTGATCAAATGAATACAGCCTTGGTGAGCAGAAGACATTTCCTTCAAAAAAAGTTAGCAAACTTTTGAACGTTGTGTAGCGCTATGGCGGTGAGAGGGTAATAGAATAGAGAAAGGTTTACCACACTTTGAACAGAAATGGCAATATATGATCGACTACGCCACCCCGGAAAACCAGGGAAATAGCCCTAAGGGCACAAAGGTTCGTTTTGAGTGGATGGGTGAGAGGACATGAGACATATATAGAAAAATAGAAAAGTTTATTTTGATCGTCAATGTTGAATGATAAATAGCTAGATATTTCAACGTTAAAAACTCACATTTGGCATTAATATAAATGAATACCATCAATTAGCATCTACTCATACACACAGTAAATAAACTCAATTTATAGAAACTCAACTAGGAGCAGAAAGATCTGGAGGTCCGGGCCAGCTGCCAAATTGGAAAACAAACCCGCCCAAATAATCCACTACAAATACCCACACACACACGTGAAGGGTTAAATGCCAGAAGACACACAGCACTAGGTGTGAACACACCACACAAATGGCAGCTTCGCCTTCACCCTCCAGAAACCCCCAGCTCCTGCAACAAAGAAAACAATGAGAAACACAAAACATGAATACAATCCAAGAAAATAAAACAAGTCAAATAATTCAAAGATATAAACCACTTGACATAATTAGGACTCAGTACCACATAAAAACAAGTTGACGTTGAAATAAACCAAATAATCAAACATACATTACCCACAGTTAAACATACATACAAGATGCTTCAAACCAATGGAATTCAATATAAGGTGGCCAGAGGAGACAACCAACCAGCTCGCACAGTCAGAGGAATACACAATACTCAATAGCAACTTGACAGAGTCACAGCAGTTAATAGTTGCTATTGTGATGAACGTCGAGGCAAAACAGCGACGCAGTCGCAATTATACGCAATCACAGTTCAGCATTGATACTCGATTCTCATGAATAGCCCAAGAGACCGTCAGTTACGCCGGGGGGCCTGCCGAGCAGAAAGATAATATTAAAAACAGAAGCAAATTATTAGCACACAAGACTAAAATCTTACATACCGCAGAATGATCCCGGCGCACAAACCGCTTCGCAGTCGCACACCATATTGCAGTACAGCAGCTCAGACAGGAACACATGCTATCAATGACATGCTATCAATGCCACCGAAAACAAAATGTAAGTAATCAGCCGCGGTCAATTTCTTCTTGTTATATAAAAAACGGCTACTCATACCTGTGAGGCGTGGGCAGCCAGCACACGAGGAAGCCAGCTTACAGTCCAAGCCTGCGGCAACCACGGATGACGTCACAAGGCCGATACCAAGACGCATGCCATGTGGCAAACACACATCCCTTATATCAAACAAGGGGCGGGGCTTAAATTAAGCACAGGTGAATGAAATCCCCATTAGTGGATTCAGTCACCCTGCTACAGTTGTATGATATGGTATTGCATATTATATCATATTTTTATCATAAATATATCACATCATCATAATTTCTTGTTTTGATTTCCGGCCTCTGCCATTTCTGGTCGGTTTCTGTGTTTATTGACCCGAGTTGAGTTTCAGTATGCGTGTGTTTCTCTTGTTGGAGAGTGTTTGAAGTGTGTGTGTTCCTGGTCGACACACTGGCACAGTCTGATCTCACACACACTGCCACGCTTCATCAACTGGAGACAGAAGCGCAGCGTCATTGATCCCGTGCATATGTGTGTGTGAGTGTGTGTGTGTGTGTGAAAACACTTGCACTATAGATGTTTGGAGACAGAAGTGCCGTGTCATTGATCTCGTACATGTGCATGATGTGCTATGGAAAGCGATCATGACGTGTGTGTGTGTGTGTGTGTGTGTGTGTGTGTGTGTGTGAAAACACTCGCACTATAGATGTTTGCCCAAACGACTGGTCTCCAATAGTTGCTGAGGAGGCCTTCCCTGGATTAAGGCCTGTGGGGAACGAGACAGGTGTTCCTCGCCGGCCTAGACGCTAATCCTCTCACCTGAGATGGACACCAGGCTTGCACTGGGTCAGTGTTCTGTAACACGGTGAAACAGGGTCATCACCTCACGCTCAAACAGGGTCAAGATCTCACTGCGTCTCACAGCGTAATATTTCTAGGAAGCGCTCTAATCCTCCTCAGCATACAGATATGAGTTATGAAAGTATAAAGATCACGGTCCTAGATGTTGTCGAAAGGACATGAAAATGCTGTAATCATTACGTAATGCATAATGTGCAGCTTTCAACCATCTGTGTATATTATCCCATGCTACTTAATAAATAATAATAATACATATTTAAATAATAATAAACAATCTACATGGAAGGGAAATATTGACTGCCGACAAATGAGATAAGAGCTATGCATAGTATAAGTGAGATACTGTTATAGTTTATATTAATATTTTCAAGAGAATTTTATCTTTTTTAATTAGATTTTAATATGTCTAAGTAGTTTTTATTTATTTTAGTTCAGTTTTAGTTATTTTAGAACATAAAGTTAAACTAAATTAAAATGAGAAATGTTTCCTTGGCAACTATTACATACATAAAAAGTTTAAGTTACACTTTATTTTAAGGTGTCCGTGTTGTAATTATACATTTAAGTACTGAGTAATAATAATTAACTTAATGTATAGAGTTATGGTTAAGGTATGATTTAGGGTTAGTTAAGCATGTGTCAGGGTTCCACCAGATTCACTCACTCCGCCCACCAGATTCACTCACTCCTCCCACCAGATTCACTCACTCCGCCCACCAGATTCACTCACTCCGCCCACCAGATTCACTCACTCCGCCCACCAGATTCACTCACTCCTCCCACCAGATTCACTCACTCCTCCCACCAGATTCACTCACTCCGCCCACCAGATTCACTCACTCCTCCCACTAGATTCACTCACTCCTCCCACCAGATTCACTCACTCCGCCCACCAGATTCACTCACTCCGCCCACCAGATTCACTCACTCCTCCCACCAGATTCACTCACTCCTCCCACCAGATTCACTCACTCCGCCCACCAGATTCACTCACTCCGCCCACCAGATTCACTCACTCCTCCCACCAGATTCACTCACTCCTCCCACCAGATTCACTCACTCCGCCCACCAGATTCACTCACTCCGCCCACCAGATTCACTCACTCCTCCCACCAGATTCACTCACTCCTCCCACCAGATTCACTCACTCCTCCCACCAGATTCACTCACTCCGCCCACCAGATTCACTCACTCTGCCCACCAGATTCACTCACTCAGATTCACTCACTCCGCCCACCAGATTCACTCACTCCGCCCACCAGAATCACTCACTCCGCCCACCAGATTCACTCACTCCTCCCACCAGATTCACTCACTCCGCCCACCAGATTCACTCACTCCTCCCACCAGATTCACTCACTCCGCCCACCAGATTCACTCACTCCGCCCACCAGATTCACTCACTCAGATTCACTCACTCCGCCCACCAGATTCACTCACTCCGCCCACCAGAATCACTCACTCCGCCCACCAGATTCACTCACTCCTCCCACCAGATTCACTCACTCCGCCCACCAGATTCACTCACTCAGATTCACTCACTCCGCCCACCAGATTCACTCACTCCGCCCACCAGAATCACTCACTCCGCCCACCAGATTCACTCACTCCTCCCACCAGATTCACTCACTCCTCCCACCCGATTTACTCACTCCGCCCACCAGATTCACTCACTCCTCCCATCAGATTCACTCATTTCTCCGACTCGCTCATCATCTCCGGAGTACTAATCATCTTCACCTGCATCTCATCATTCCACCACCCTTTAAATTCAGCTCCTCTTCTCACACTCATTGTCTGGTCTCGTCTCTACAAGACACACTGACTCTCTTACGCTACTTACCCGCTACTCACCTGAGATTCATCCGCCTTCCGTCTACATCCGAAGCTCCGTCTGCCTTCTTCAGTCTTCAGCCCTCTTCCTGAGATCTTCCAGCCGCCATCTGAAACAGAGACTCTGATTATTCTTCAGTTAAGTTCCTGTCTGATTATCATCTGCTTGCATACTCACCATATCTCCATCTGGTTCCGTGTTTCTGTTAATAAAGCTACATTTCACTTACCACCTGTCTGACTCCTGTTCCATCCGTGACAGCATGTAATTATGCTTAATTTATTTACTATGTAAAATGTAACAATGACACTGTGAAATAAAGTGTTACCAACGTTTTTTATATTTTATTTTGATGAAAGTTTTCGTTAACTATAAGTGGTCAGTTATGCATTGTATTAATGTGGTAATTGTATTAATGTTAATATTATTTATTTGTTGTATAGCATATTTTAACTTGTATAGCATTTTTTTATTTCATTGCAAGCATGTTTCTAGAATGTTTTAGCATTTTTCTACCATGATTTAACACATTGTTTACATTATTTTACATTTTGCTAGCATGTTTTAACATATTGCTATACTTATAATAGCATGTTGCTAGCACATTTCAAGCATGTTTTAGCATTTTGATAGCATTATCATAGCATGTTTCAACATGTTGCAAACATGTTTTACCATATTGCTAACATGAATTAGCATGTTGTAACACATTGGTAGCACAAATTAGCATGTTAGCACATTGCTAGCATGAATTAGCATGTTGCTAACACGTTTTTATCATGTTTTTAACACATTGAGAGAGAGATTTTTATTGAGTTTGTTTAGTAGTGTTTATGATTTTGATTTATTTATTGAATTTTAAATGAAAACATTTAAAACAAAGATTACCGTTATGCATCTTTTTGTCTATGAAGATTACAATGAATGATAAACATTTGCAATTCTAGGTCACTAATCAAATTGGTGGCACTGATCATGTGACTCTGCACGATCGTCAGCTTGTACACAAACGTGTGAAGTTCAATATTTCAACTTGTGCTGATATTATCATTTGAATATAGTAATGAAATTTGAAGAAAGGATCTCTAATAATGGAGTAATATTGTTCCTCGATACGAGTCTATTGCATCACAGAGACAGTAATAACACTCACAGTAGGTCAGTGTGTACGGTGTGTGTGCAGTGTGTGTGTGTGCAGCTGAACACAGAAGCTCAGCACTTTTACAGCATCAGTAATCGCCACAAATCCTGACCTACTGACCGAACATCCCACAGCTGCACTCAAACACACACGCATATCTGGAGAAATATCATATGCGTTCGTGTGGATTTAACGATGATTGACTCTCAGCTCTGACCAGAATGCAACAGATTAGCCATTATCTGAACAATAAGGTTTAATTTGTTAAAATGAGTTACTAATAATGCACAATACTTCTACAGTACTAATGTTTATTTTAATATTTAATAATACATTTTTAAAATCAACATTAGCAGTGCTATTTTAGTTTTAGTACTATTTTGAAATAGCTTTTATTTTTATATTTTTAGTTTTCATGTTCATTTTAGTTAGACATTATTTTATGTGCATTTTATTATTGTTTTATTATTATTATTTAATATTGCTGTTTAGGTTTCATTTATTTTTATTTCCATTTTAGGTAGTTTTAGTCTCTTTTTTCAGTTAATAATTTTAGTGTTTTTCTAAGTTTTTCAACTGATATTTATATTTTAATTTACTTCAGCCTTATAAATATTTTGGTAACACTTTATTTTACAGTGTCCTTGTTACATATGTTACATGTACTTACCATAGTAATAACAGTAAATTATGCATAATTACATGCAACTAACCCTCAACCAAATCCTAATCCTACCCTAACCCTATAGTAAGTACATGTAGTTACTTAGTATTACTCAGTACTTAAATATATAATTACACTGTAACAACGACACCTTAAAATAAAGTGTAACCAATATTTTTAATATTTTTAGTTAACGATCATAACCCTGAACATTAGTTAATGCACTGTGAACTAACATGAGCAAACAATTAACTGTATTTTTTATTAACTAACATTAAAAAAGATTAATAAATGCTATAAAAATATACACTGCATATTGTTAGTCCATGTGAGCTAATGCATTATCTAATGTTAACACTTTATTTTAGTGTCCTTGTTACATTATGTAACATGTAATTACCGTAGTACTAACAGTAAATTATGCATAATTACATGCAACTAACCCTAAACCAAACCCTAGTCCTACCCTAACCCTATAGTAAGTACATGTAGTTGCTTAATATTACTCATAACTTAAATATATAATTACACTGTAACAATGACACCTTAAAATAAAGTGTAACCTCCGTATTAAAGTGTAATTATGCATTTAAGTAATAATAATTAACTGCATGTACTTACCATAGAGTTAGAGTTAGGATTAGGGTTAGTTGCATGTAATTATGCATCATTTACTGTTATTACTACGGTAACTACATGTAACGTGTAACAATGACACTGTAAAATAAAGTATTACCAATAATTGAACTTTATTGTAGTAGCTGAATTAGCTGAAAAATTCTCTCCTTAACTTTACACCGACGTGGACTGAATTCAATCAATGAATGGAGTGGCGTGTGATTGGACTAAACCCGTCAGAGATCCTGTAATTCCAGTCGGAGAGCTCAAATTAGCGGCTGTTTTGAGGGTCAACAGTGGAAACAGGGAAATGAAGCAGACTTGATGTTGCGGGAGTGGTTTGTTGGTGTTTGCAGTCAACTGCAGAGAAGGAATGTCTTTATATGTATTTACACACAACACTGAGTATCTGAAAACTTCAGTGGACTACAAATGATGAAAATGTGCAATCACTGCTTTCATGATCGCATCTAAATAACTCTCCGTTAGAAGGCATCCTGTAAATGTGTTGTTTTGCAGAACAACTGGCCTTGATGGAGTGATTTGCAGTTGGCCTGCTTGTCGTTTTCGAGGATTTGACCTGTCAGTTATGAGAACCCATCAATAGGGTTTTAATCAGCATGCATCTGGATTAGACAGCTTGACTCCTCCCAGCCCGAGCATCACTTAAATAAACCTGCTCCCCCTGAGGTCCTGTTCAGTCTCTCTCAGTCTCATCCCGTTCAGATCTCGCTCACAGACGCTTCAAACGCACAATCCCTGGGGAAAATAGTGATGGACATGAAGGAGTTTTGCCTGAGTGAGAACTTCCAGTTTCTAAACCAGCACAAGTAAGTGTGGGACTATCATTGTTTCAAACTGAAATGTCTCTTTAAACCTGCGACACTGTAGAAAATGATTCATTATTATCTTTGTTTACGTGCGGTAAACTTCACAGTAATAATGCTTATAACTGTCACCATAATTTCAGCCTAAATTGAGTTTCATCTACATTTTTTCTTTTCATAATTTTCATAGTAATAGAGTTTTAAGAAGTGAAATGAACATGTGCAGGTTACCACTTTTGCAACTCTGATTTAACTGTAAAATGGCAGTAATTAAGCTTCAGTTTACTGTTTTAATGGGCTGAAATGTTTGTGGTGTGCTGTTTGAACATTGCATGTCATTACAAATATGTAAATAATGCTTCATTTTTCATTAGGTATCATACAATCACTATGCAATGCTTATGACAATTATTTGCTGTGACATGTATCTTAACTGTATACTGGCACGATAATGTTTGTTAGCGGTGCAATAATTCATTTCTAATAATTTTGTACTGACGCATTGATGCATCCTTTATGCATGTTTTAGCATAATTCAGTTGTTTAATTAATTCAGTTGGCATTATTCATAATTCATTTACACATTGTTGTGCCACTCTGATATAGCCTATATAAAGTGGCACAACTTTCATTTACGAAGGGTGTCATGATAGTCAATGATGACTAATCAAATATTTTGGTTACACTTTAGTAACACTATTTTACAGTGTACTTGTTACACATGTTGCATGTAGTAAAAACTACAAATGATGCATAATTACATACAATACTCTAAACCAAACCCTAATCCTAACTCTATAGTAAGTACATGTAGTTAATTATTAATATTCAGACCTTAAATCTATAATCAAACTGTAACTTGAACACCTTAAATAAAGTGTAACCGTGTTACACTGTAATTATACATTTAAGTGTCCTTACTCTAGGGTTAGGGTTTTGGTTTAGGGTTATTTGCATGTACTTATGCATAATTTTTAGTTATTACTAGGCCTATAGTGTGTAACATGTAACGTGTAACAAGAACACTGTAAAATAAAGTGTTACCGGTATTCTAGCCTCTTAGGTCATTACTTGGACGGTAACACTTTATTTTACAGTGTCCTTTGTTACATTACATGCACTTACCATAGTAATAACAGCAAATTATGCATAATTACATCCAACTAACCCTCAACCAAATCTTGATCCTACCCTAACCCTATACATGTAGTTGCTTAGGCCTATATATAATTACACTGTAACACTGACACCTTAAAATAAAGTGTACCCAAATGTAGTTCCAAACTAACACTTTAAACTCACTCCATCCTTGTCAGCCTCTTGGACCCGTCCACCTCTGATGACCCGCCGTCCCCGACCGATGCGCCGCTCAAAGCCGACCCGCTGAGCCCCTCGTTCGGCCTGGACAGCAGCGCGACCCCGTTCAGCCCCGGGAGCGCGTCGGACAGCAGCGGCTACAGCTTGTTCTCCCGCAACCCGTCTCTGAACCCGGACTCCCCGGTGAGCTCCAGCTCCATCTCCAGCACCAGCGCCCCGGCTCTCTTCCACCCGACGGGACACACAGAGTCTCTCCTCAGCGACTTCATCCCCTCGCTGAACCCCGGGCCCAAGCGCCTGTGTCTGGTGTGCGGAGACTTCGCGTCCGGGTACCACTACGGCGTGGCGTCGTGCGAGGCGTGCAAGGCCTTCTTCAAAAGAACCATTCAAGGTGAGCACAACCGCCACAAAACAGCATTACTATATTCACAAGACTAATAAAAGTCAGTATGAACTTATATGAGAATGCATGATGTTAATTAATAACTTAATGAAAATGAGAGTTGGAGTGTGTGAGAGAGGGGCTTATGCTGTTAATGAATGCATGCAATGATCAATATCACACGAGCTAACTATCTGTCTGACATTGATTTGTGTGTGAAGACTCAGTGTGCTGTTTTAATCAAAGCACCTCAGAAGCCGTGCTCAGTACATTTGACATGGTTTTGGTTATTGTTACACGTTACATGTAGTCACTGTAGTAATAACAGTAAATTATGCATAATTACATGCAACTGACCCTAAAACAAACCCTAATCCTAACTCTAACTCTATAGTAAGTACATTTTATTCAGTACTTAAATGCATAATTACACCATAATATGGACCTTAAAATGTGTAAATGTTTAGCCAAAAGTGTAACCAAATAATACTAAGTGAAAATGATGAGGTACTGTAAAGATAGAACTGTTGCCAATGATTAATAACTATCCAGTGGAATTTTTTATAAAATATAAAATAAAAAAATAAAAATACTTTATTATAAGAAAATACATTTTTATAATTAGAATAACGGCAAGAATATAATATTATAACAAATTAGAATTGTTACATATTGAATATATATATGGGATATAATCTGGCTGTGATATGTTGTCTTACAATATAAATCTTTACTATCACTTTTTATCAATTTAACACATCCTTGCTGAATAAAAGTATTAATTTCTCTCAAAGAAGAAAGAAAAAAAAAATGACTGATCCCAAACTTTTGAACGTTAGTTTATATTGTTACAAAAGATTTCTATTTTAAATAAATGCTGTTCTTTTTTGAACATTTTATTCATCAAAGAATCCTGAAAAAAGTATCACAGGTTATAAAAAACATATTAAGCGGCACAACTGTTTCCAACATCGATAATAATTCATCATATTAGAATGATTTGAAGACTGGAGTAATGATGCTGAAAATCCAGCTTTGATCACAGGAATAAATTATATTTTAAAGTATATTAAAATAGAAAACCATTATTTTTAAATTGTAATAATATTTCACAATATTACTGTATTTTTGATCAAATAAATGCAGCATTGATGAGCAGAAGAGACTTCTTTTAAGAGACTATAAGACTATAGTTTCCAACTTTTGACCGGTACTGTATATATATATATATATAAGTTGTGTTCAAAATAATAGCAGTGTGTTTAAAAAAGTGAGTAAAGCTCAAAATCCTTATAATAGCTTTTATTTCAATACACGCAAATGCATTGGGAAAACTGCACTTCTATTTGAAATCAAAACATGAAGAACAATTTATCAAATCTGTTATTACTTCATAGAAAGGGAAGAAAAAGGAATATTAGGCAGTTCAAAAAAAAAAACAGTCAGACATTTGCTGTATGAACTGAAAAATGCTTGAAGATTTATCTTTCTTGTGAATCCCTGAACTGATGTTTAGTTGTATAAGCTCTGTTTCTGCTCTCTGCTCCTCATGGAGTCGGCCAGCTCCCGTGAACAGGTGTTCCAGCCCAGGACGACTGCACTAGGCCACAGTTACTCTGCATTTCTTGGTTTTGCCTTAATAAACAGTATTTGTGATGTCTCCCCACAAGTCCTCTACTGGGTTAGGCTCCGGGGATTGGGCTGGCCACTCCATAACGTTACTCTCGTTGGTCTGGAGCCGAGACGCTGCGCTCTTATGGTGTGTTTGGGGTCGTTGTCTTGTTGAAACTCCCGTCTCAAGGGCATTTCCTCTTCGGCATCAGGCAACATGACGTCTTTAAGTATTCTGATGTACTCAAACTGATCCGTTGTATGCGATAAATAGGCCCAACACTAGTATGAGAAGCATCCCTATATCAGCATGGTCACTCTTCACAGCGTACTGTGGCTGGACATCAGTGTTTGGGGGTCGTCTGAACAACAGTCTTGCTTTCATCAGTCCACAAAACTCTTTAGGCCAGTCAGTAGGCGCGTTTCCATTACAGACTTGCACAAAACGTTTGCGATTTTTTCTAAATGTCGACAAAAAACTATTGTGAAATGACGGCGTTTCCATTAACCGATGTTATGCGACTAAAACTTCATTTTTCCTCTCGCGATCAGTAAAATCATTCCAAAAACCATTGCAATGGACGTTAGTAGGTTTCTGTACTATATCCCAGCCACTGCACTGGCCATTATTATTAATCGAAGGAGATGTGTGTGTGTTTTCAAGCATTAATGGTGAGGAACGACCCTTATTATACTTGTGAGCGGCACATATGAGGAGTTTCTGGGTGTTTCTCCCTCAGATCTGCTTCGAGGTCTTGATTGTGGCATTTATTTGCGGTTTAGAATCCATTATTCCTGTAATTCTTCTGTCTTTTATGAGTTTAATAAAGAACTCTATCTCGTACTCTGTCCAAACACACCGCGTCATCTACGTCAGGTGACTGTAAATGCACAAAAATTGCAGTTTTGTGAAATATTTATTTTTCGAATTGCCTGTAAAACCTCCTCGTGCGAGCGTAAAAACTTTTTTTTGCGATAAATGGGAGTTTTTGCGAAATTGACGTGTTTCCATTGGGCGTATTTTCAATTCGCAATTTCAATTTGCGCAATTTGAAGGGTAATGGAAACACAGCTACTGTGTTCTTTGACAGATTGTCCCCTCTTCATCACGTCGTATTTTCAACAATGGGACGTTGCGGGGACTTCTTGCCGATAGCTTGGCTTCACATATTATGCGTCTTCTCGTTGCCCCAGTGCTCTCGGGTAACTTGAGATCTTCTTCGCTCGCCCTGGAGCTGATCACTGTCTGAGTCTTTGCCACTTTGGCTATTCTTCGATCCATTCCAATGGCAGGTTTCCGTTTTCTTCCACGTCTTTCTGGGTTTGGGTTGCCATTTCAAAGCATGTGATATCATTTTAGCTGAGCCGCCTAGCATTTTCTGCACTTCTTTATACGTTTTCCCCTCTCGAATCAACTTCTTAATCAGAGTACGCTATTCTTCTGAACAATGTCTGGAACGGCCCATTTTACTCAGATTTTCAGAGAGAAATGCACTATAACCAGCATGTCCAGTCCAGGACGGCCTTCGTCCTGAGATAAGGGCCACTTGTTTGACACCAGTTTGAATAACCTCATTATTGAACTCCACACTACGACTCTTTCAATTAATGATTCAATTACACAGCATTTTGCATGTTGTGACGGTTGGGTCTGCTGTTTTTCTATTATGTACTTACTAGTACATTATTTGCCATGTTGAAATATAATTTCTACCAACAACAGTGATTGATCTGGTTAGTGATGTCGGACTGCTATTATTGTGCTTCTGACTGATGGATGATTTGTATTGGCTTTGGCCTTGGGCAGACAGAGCACAAGTGTAAGCAGTGTGTGTGTGTGTGTTAACATATCAATATATTGATAAAGTGTTCAATCACATAATGGATGCTCTAATCACACAGTCTTGTCCAGTGTTGTGTTTTACACACATCTATTGATCATTCTCAACTGTGGAAATGGGGGGAAAAAATGCAGGATTTGCTTCTCTGGCTTTAATGGGTGTTGAACAGCCGTCAATACACTCGCCTCTGGGAAAACACAAACTTTCTACGTCTTGCTATGATTATTAAATTATGAGGCAGTGCAAATCAATAGTTGAACTCTGTCTGGACTCCTATGGATTTCTGTGTGAAAGCTCAGCTTGTGAAGCGTGGACTTTATGTCTGATTAAACAAATGTATATATAATCTCACTCAGCGAGTGTTACAGCTCTCAGTGTTGTGCTTTTTATTACCAGTCCACTAACGGCGTGTCCTGAAGAGAAGGAGACTGCTGTAGAAGTATTCAGAGCCACTGAAGAAACCTTTGTTCAGAATATGACGAGAGTTTGATGTGTTGGTGTTTCAGGAAACATCGAGTACAGTTGTCCTGTGGTGAATGACTGCGAGATCACCAAGAGACGGAGGAAGTCTTGCCAAGCCTGTCGTTTCCAGAAGTGCCTGCGCGCCGGCATGATGAGAGAGGGTCAGTCCAACATGAGTCGGATAGATTTGAACAATGACTTTTATTTTAGCTTTAGATGTTTGCTTTGCATGGGTAAAAATAAGCCGTGCCCATATACTGGATTCCACACTGGCGGAAAAGCTCATTTTGTTATGCAATATTTCAAAAGATATTAGTAGCAAAACAATGGGAATATTTTACATTAAGCCTCCATTAGTCAACAATATCTACATTTGTTACTGTATTTAATAATTATTCACGTTGGTAAATTAAATACAGCTGTTGATTGTTAGTTCCATTAAATAATATTAACAGATGCAATTTTGGATTTATTAAGTAAGGGATAATGTATAGTGAGCCGGTTGTTATAGTGAATAACAACCCCGACAGGCTGAACGGGATCCCGACGCGAATACTTCGCAGCGGTCTGTTATCAAGAAATAACAGACCGCATTCTACATTGGAATTCAGCCAAGCCATGTAATAATAATAAATAAATGTTGAATTTTACATTAACTAGGATTAATAAGTCATTTTCATTGTTTTTCATGTTTACCAATGCAGTTGTTAATAAATAAAGTGTTACTACTTATATACTGAAATTGAACACAATCTTAAATCATTATTCTTCATTTTATGTAATGAGGTTTCTTTGTTTTGCATATACAATTTTTTTTTCCAGATTTAAATTAGATTTTCACTCCCAGATTTTTATGTTTCCATCCACCTATTTATTTATATTCACATTTTGGGATATCGCATAAATAAACTCTGGATGCATAAATTCTGAAAATGCACATAAAAAACGCAATAATTATAATTATTATTTACCGAATAAATCCCTCGATTCCCGTGACTTTGCCTCAGCAGAGGCTGTGATTGGATAACCGGACGAACCAGCGGACCAATCGCATCGCAGCATCTCAGATGTTGGTTTGGTGGTTCTGAAAATCCTGAGCCAAAGTGTGTGATCAGGATGATTTGTTTAATTCCCTCCAGAAGCATCTCACACGAGTGTGTTCCCGAACACACTGCTTTATTCGCAAATGCTTTATGCAATATTCCAATTTTGCGCACAAGTTAAATTCGCAACTTTTGATGGAAACTTTTGTGCATGTCTTTTTATTTTTTAGTAAAGGTGTCTTGACAAGAATAATAAACAAGTAGAACTATTGATTTAGCTTAAACAAGGTGTTGTTTGCCCGTACCTGTTCAGGTGTGCGCATGGACCGCGTGAGAGGAGGCCGACAGAAGTACAAGCGCAGAGCCGACTCAGCACTTTCTCTCTTCACCAAAACACCTTACACACATCCGAGCAAACCAATCAGTGAGTCTCAACACACACGGGTCCACATTCATTACAACAGCCTTTGCTAACCACTTTTACATCTTTAACATCAACAACACTAGAAACTGTCGTCAGTGGATTATGTGTGGTTGAGGGTTTAACATGATTAAGGGTTTAACTTCATCTATAAAGCATCATCTTTTCCCTTCCAGGAAACAAAGTGATCTCTCAGCTTCTGGTGTGTGAGCCGGCTCCTCTGCGCGCCACTCCTGACCCCGCGACCCCTGACAGTGACCTTAAAACACTGATGACCTTATGTGACCTTTTAAACAGGGAGCTCCTGGTTATGATTGGCTGGGCTAAACACATACCAGGTACACATTTAGATGTTGTTGAGCTCAGTATATCAGGGTTCGCACAAGGTTTCTTAAAGTGCTTGAGTTTGGCTTTTATGAAATTTAAGTCCTGGAAAATCCTTGAAAACAGTCATATTTATTAAAAGGTACTTTAAAAGTGCTTGAATTATTGAAAGAAAATATATGTGAAATTAGTGTTTAATTTTATTGATAAAACAATCTTTTCACGCAAAATGAACGCTGCCGCCCGTCTGATATATAGAGCCATTTCGCATGTCTATGACTGTGATGTTGCTCATATAAATATCCAAGTATATGATACAGCTTTCATTCTTCAGGTCACTCATATATTCATGAGAAAAAAAAAGCAATAATCCCCGCAAAGCCGTGTTTTACAGTGATTTTAGAACAGCTAAAACAAGGCTTCATGCTTTTATAAAACGGTTGCTTCATAAAAATATTCATTTTAATATTTATTTTATTCATAAAATAAACACCAGCAACAAAAAATATAACGTTATAACACATTTATTCCTCCGCCAAGAAATGTAGTTCCAAAGAGGTTGCTAAGCAACACATGTGCGTCACAGGCTTCGAACGCGGCTCAACCAATCAGAATCAAGGACCGGAACTATCCGTTTTATAAATCAGTTTGAATAAGAAAGCGATATCTTTGTCATAGTATCCTTTCAGTGGTTAAAGTTACCATAATCATTGCATCCGCTGCACTTTATTTGTACCATTTTGTTTTATTAGTTTATTTTTATTGATCCATTTACCTTTTTTTAGAATTTGAAAGATAATAAAGATATTATTTAACAAGAAGTCCTTTAAACCCAAGAAAGTAGTGCTTGAAAAGTCCTAGAGTTGTATGTGCCCGTGTCTGTCTGAACCCGGATATACCCCTGTAAAGCCGGCTCTCTCCGTTCCAGGGTTCTCCGGCCTGTCTCTGGTGGATCAGATGGCTTTGCTCCAGAGCGGCTGGATGGAGACGCTGGTCCTGAACGTGGTGTGGAGATCTCAGGCCTCGGCCGACGAGCTTCAGTTTGCGGAGAACCTCCGCCTGAGCGAGAGCCAGAGCCGAGCCGCGGGACTGCAGGATCTCTACACGGCCCTCAGACACCTGACCCTCAGGTACCAGCAGATGAGCCTGACCCAGGAGGAGATGCTCACGCTCAAAGCCATGGCCCTGGCCAACTCAGGTACACATCACCAATAACTCACACACTTCAACAGATGCTTCCGATAGATAAAGCCTAGAGTTGGCTTAAGCTTAATAATCAGCAATAAAAATAAAAATGTGTTATTCTGTATTATATATTAAATTATATATACAGGTGAAACTCAAAAAATTAGAATATCGTGCAAAAGTTCATTTATTTCAGTAATTCAACTTAAAAGGTGAAACTAATATATTATATAGACTCATTACATGCAAAGTGAGATATTTTAAGCCTTTATTTGTTATAATTTTTATGGTTATTATGGCTTACAGCTTATGAACATTTTAAAAATTTCCGAGATTTTGAATTTGGGGTTTTCATAAGCTATAAGCCATAATCATCAAGATTATAACAAATAAAGGCTTGAAATATCTCACTTTGCATGTAATGAGTCTATAGAATATATTAGTTTCACCTTTTAAGTTGCACGATATTCAAATTTTTTGAGTTTCACCTGTATATAAATTCAGTATTATAAAATATAATACAAAGCTAATTATAGATAATACATAATAAAAAGAAAGTTATATAAAATACAAAAATATTAATTACATTATTATGTATTATCATAAAATAATGCTATACTATGTTATATTATATTATATATAAAATACATAAATATTAATTATATTATTAAACTCAACTAAAAATATTTTTAAATACTAATGCTAAAGTTGACTAAAAAGAGGAATAAAAAAATCATCTTTTGGAAATTGAACTTAATGCCTTAATTAAAAAAATTAGGAAAAATCCAACCTTTAAGGACACCAATTTTCTTTGTGAATGAATAATGTATCGTAAATAAATAAATGTTCTTCCTTAAAATACAGGGTGCATAAGTTTGGATACACCTATGTTAAATTCCCATAGAGGCAGGCAGATTTTTATTTTTAAAGGCCAGTTACTTCATGGATCCAGGAGACTATGCATCCTGATAAAGTTCCCTTGGCCTTTGGAATTAAAATAGCCCCACATCATCACATAGCCTTCACCATACCTAGAGATCCATGAAGTAACTGGCCTTTAAAAATAAAACTCTGCCTGCCTCTATGGGAATTTAACATAGGGGTGTCCAAACTTATGCACCCTGTATTTTAAGGAAGAACATTTATTTATTTACGATACATTATTCATTCACAAAGAAAATTGGTGTCCTTAAAGGTTGGATTTTTCCTAATTTTTTAAATTAAGGCATTAAGTTCAATTTCCAAAAGATGATTTTTTATTCCTCTTTTTAGTCAACTTTAGCATGGGTGTCTAAACTTAGGCATAGCACTGTACATATACTGTATAATAGAAATCTCTCTCTCTCTTATATATATATATATATATATATATATATATATATTAATAGAAATGCATTATTATAATTTTATATCATTATACAAAGCTAATTATCTAATTACAGATAACAAATAAAACAAATAAAAAGTTATATTTTATTTTATTATTTTATATATAAAAAATACACAAAAATTATATACTATTATAATATTTATATTATTATACATGTTATAGAAGTATTATAATAGTTATATGAAACTACATATATATTCATAGAAAATCGTTATAATATAACATTATATTATTTTACAAAACTATTTTCAAGCACTGAAGCGAAGTCTGTAGATCAGAAGATTCTATATACAGTTATAAGTTCTGTATAAACAAATTCAGCACGTCAGAAGTGTGACTAGTTGATGTACGAAGAGGTTATGTGTTCATTAACTGTGTGGTGTGTGTGTGTTTATGGTTGTATTGATGCTTTTATGGTTGTATTGTGTTTATGGTTGTATTGATGCTGCTTAAGAAGCGTTCAGGGATTGCTTAAACTCTCTAAATCTGGTTTGTTTGATAGCAATTCATTCTACTTCATTTTAGTTCCCATTTCCAGTCTCAGACTCAAAAACAATCAATAGGGATCTAGCCGTGCGGAGCGCAGATCAATAAACCATTAGCCGTGTCTCCCAGCCTGCATCTGACCACAGGGCAGATTCGAGTCGGACAGCACTGGGAAACTATTGGACACAGAAAGATCTGGAGAGCGTGAGCAAACAGACGTGCTCTGCTAGTCCATTAAGCATCAACAATAGGAGTCGCCACAGTGTCATCGGCACTGATCCTCCACTCGTCTCCGCACTCCGACCTTCAACCAGATAAATATTCTGAATGTTTCAATCCAGTCTGACTTCTGACTTATAATGCTGCCTGAACCATAATCATAATCATAATCATACTCTGTTTGCTCGTTGGCCAGAGGAGAACTGAGTCTGGCTTCTCCAAAGGTTTTCTTTTCTCCATTCTGTCACTGATGGAGTTTCGGTTCCTCGCCACCGTCGCCTTCTCTCGCTTTTGTCTTTTGGCTTGCTTAGTTGGGGACATTCAATTTAATATTCATCGATATTATTGATGTGCCTGCATTGACACCATTAGCCTATATGAGAACTGAACTGAGCTGGACGATGAGAGTGGCTATAAATATATTCTAAATTAATAACTTTTTTACAACAAAAATGAACCATCACTGAACTTACTTAAGCTGGACTGTGACGCTTTTTTCTTCTGGAAATTCATTTCTTCTCATGCAAACTCTGTTGCATTATTTTCCTGTTATCTCTGTAAAGCTGATTTAAAACTATCTGTAGGCTATTATAAAAAGCGCTATAAATAAAGTTGACTTGACTTTAACACTCAATCGGATGTCGTACATGACCTTGCCGATGGTTGGCCAAATAGATGTGACTGGGAGAACTATTGTTTTTGCTCTGGACACAGAGAGATCTGAAGAGCGTAAGCAATAGCCGTGCTCTGCTAGTCCATTAAGCATCAACAATAGGAGTCGCGCGGTTTTAAGCAAACACAACAGAGTGTTTAACACTCAGTCGGATGTGGTATGTGACCTTGCCGATGGTTTCCTTCCAGACGCGGAGAACGTGGAGTGCGCAGACGCAGTGCAGTGTTTCCAGGACGGGCTCCACGAGGCGCTTCAGGAGTACGAGAGCGCGCAGAGGCCGGCGGAGCCGCACCGGGCCGGGAGACTCCTCATGACGCTCCCGCTGCTCCGACAGACGGCTCACCGATCCGCTCGCTGCTTCAGCCGGATACACACGCAGGGACGCGTGCCCATGCACAAACTCTTCCTGGAGATGCTGGACGCCAACATCTAGACTCGCACACTGTGGACTGAGAAGGGGCGCCGATAGACAGTGAAAGAATATGAGGATGGGCCCGTTACACCCGTTCCAGTAATAAAGCCGCGTTTCCACCCGGAACAATTTGTCCCGGGAACTTTTTTCCCCCCCAGACCTGTTGCTGTGTTTCCACCGCGATCTAAAGTACCTAAAGTAATCTGAAGTAAAGTATGATTATCTTTAAAGGCTGCCTGTTTTACTTTTGGCTGGGGGACTACCGATGAAAATTAGCACTTTTGAGCTAACTCAGGTATATTTACATTGTTTTAATGTTGATTAATGTACACTGTCCCCTTTCAAATAAAGAATAAATGAAAAAAAATAAATGAAATGTACCGTGAAGATTAGGCAAATTAGTCCGGCGACTTTACAGTTCACGCTGGATTTCATGCGCTGAATTTAAAGGTCTACTAAAGCATAAAAATACCTTAATATGTTTGAGAAAACATGCTAAGTTCACACACTCGTTTCTCTGAAAAACACGTCTACAGCCAGCTATTTTACTTTGAAACGTGCGTTTCCGGGCTGGAAAGTTTGTTTTTGTTTTGGTCTGTGTTTCTGCACCCAATTTTCATTGTCCAATGCGCTCGTTCCTGTTGCGTGTGCTCAAACTGGCGACCCGAGTGATCGCCGTCGAGTCTGAGGAGGCGGGAGAAACAACGATCTCGGATATTTTGAGTTTTGACTGCAGTACCTATTTCGACCACTAGTTGTTATTCTTAGACTGCACCTTTAAGCTTAATAAAGCCTGAACCTCGTCATCGGTCCAGCAGTCGTATTTTTTAAACTCTATTGTTGATTCAAATAGCAAACAACTGTTACTGCACGAAACCAAGTCAATCAAAATGCGGCATGAACTCGACCAATCAGCATGTTCGGTGTTCGGGGCACTGAACATGCTGATTGGTCGAGTTCATGCCGCATTTTGATTGGTTGGTCGAGTTCATGCCGCATTTTGATTGGTTGGTCGAGTTCATGACGCATTTTGATTGGTTGGTCGAGTTCATGCCGCATTTTGATTGGTTGACTCCACGCAGCATTTTATTTCAATAACAGTTGTTTGCTATAGACCTTATTCACTGCAGCGCCATCTTTGATTTTTAATGGGAATGACAGCGAGGCTGTGAGGGACAGGCATGCATCTCTTCAATGGGCTGTACTGTTATTTCATGTGTTTTGGGATTGTTCTGCTCATGAAACACTGGAAAAATATCTTCCCAAGAAATTTCAGTTAACGAAAAACTCCCGACAATATAAGCCGTGGAAAATTGCAAGTAATCTAGGAGCTTTATACCGCTTTTTACAGCGGATGCCATTGGAAACACGGCAAGTCTATCCCTCACAGCCTCGCTTTCGTGGCGCTGCTCTGAATAAGGTCTATTCAAATTAACGATGGAGTTTAAAAAATACGACCTATGGGCCGACGACGAGGTTCAGGCTTAATTAAGCGGATGAAATCCAGCGGGAACCGTAAAGTTCTAGACTAATCGCCTAATCTTCACGGCAACAGGTCTGCGAGGAAAACAGTTCCTGGGACAAATTGTTCCGGGTAATTTCGGTGTAAACGCGGCTAACGCGATCTCTGGGGGTCCAAAGTGCGAAAGCCCTTAGAATAATCCTAACGTCCCTTAGCGGCGCTCCTGATAAAGCTCTGGGATGCTGTTATAAAGCAGAAGAACCTTCACACAGAGGTCAAGGGTCACGTTTAACACAACAAAGCAGCTCTTCGGAGTTTGGCAGCTAAACTGCACTTGAAGACGAGAGGTTAATATCTCTCTCTGTCTCGCTGAAGCACAATCTTTTACTATTTATTTGATATGAAATTCATGGAGATTATCGTTTTATAAGGTGTTGGCGATAGTTTAGATGACGCAATTTCTTTTTTTTTTAGCATTTTACAATGATATATCAATATTTTTCTTTCTTTTTTAATATAATTCTGTAGTTTTTTTTTCAGTCTAGATTTGGGAATTTGGTTAATATCGAAGACGCTATATTTCTGCATTACAGTTCCAGCGCTCAGCATCATAAACTCTCACCATAACACAAATGTAGTCGGCAGGACATCGTCAAGCTATGGAGCCTTTCTATTTATTGCCTAATTTATTACAAGTACCATCTGCTGTTATTTATATGAAAATAAATTATTTTTTGGGGAATTTTCAAGAGTGCTTTTTTCCTGATATTGATAACTGAATGAATGCATTCACATACAATAACATAAAAAGAGTTTTATTCAGTGTTCTAGGAGGAATACAGTAAAAAAAAAAGTAATAACTTATCAAATGGTTCATGTTCAACACAAGATTCATTGAATTCACAGCGTCATTACAATCATCACCATTCAGTTTACATTTAGGGATCACAACTATAACAGAATTATATCTGGTATTGATACCACATTTTCAAGCATTACCATAAATGGGGTAAAATACTGAGGTTTTTAACAAAGAAAATCTGATAATATGAACACTGATCATTCAGGACTGCAGCTTTCTGCATGTTTGGGGTTCATATTCGGCCACAATCAAATTCAAGCCGACTTTAAGGAGTAATTGATGATTTTACTATAGTAAAAGCCCATTTCATAGGCAGACTGATCCTATACAGCAGTGAAGACTGTTCACATTCACCCAGAACACACTCTCAGGTGTGACACAAGCTGCCAGATCAGCTGGATCAAGCGTCGGACTGGTGGAAATTGCACTGAATGTTTGCTGAATATATAATATATATATATGAATATAGATTGTGTTGTGTGTGACAGAGCTGCTCACTCCAAGCATTGCTTACACTATTACCGTCCTCATTAACTCACGTCTACACCGGCTTACACGTGGTTGTTAGTTATTGACATAAATGCATTTTTTTGTGGTAACACTTTACAATAAGGTTTCATTTGTTCACTACTTTAGTTAAAATTAATTAAGAATGAACAATACTTCTACAGCATTTATTAATATAAATTAATGTTAATTTCATTTCATTACTAATAAATTATTGAAATTAGGGCTGCACGATATTGAAGAAAAATGCGATAACTCATTAAATAATGCGATATGCGATATGATAATGCTTAAAGTATGAACACCGCCGTCGGTGTATGAATGAGTGTGTGAATGGGTGAATGTGAGGCTATGTAAAGCGCTTTGGTGGCCATAGGTCTGTGAAAGCGCTATATAAATGCAGTCCATTTACCATTTAAAGTGTGTAAAATAAACTTAAATTATCTTTAATATATATTTAAAATTATATAACCTACATGTGTGTTTCACATTCTTTATGTGACTAGAAAACATCCCTACAGCTTCTGACAGTGAACAGCAGTGTTTTACTGTGGTATAAGAAGAGTAAACCTCTGGGTTCAGGTTATTAAACAGCAGAAACTGAATAATCAAATGTAAAAATAAAAACTGCTTAGTTTTCACTGTATGAATTAAATATATCCTGATTTTTATTAAAGCAACAAAAGTTATTCAGCCGAGAGCAGCGATTTTCTCTTCGTCTTATGCTCATGTTATTGTAAGCGGTTGCGATATGCATATCACGATATACACATTTACAATATTTCGCGATATTTCGATATATTGTGCAGCCCTAATTGAAATCAAAATTTGTTTTTGTTAACATTAGTCAATGCACTGTGAACTAACAGACATGAACAACTGTATTATTAATAAATACTGTACAAATGTTTTGTTCATTCTTAGTTAACAAATGAAACCGTATTGTAAAGTGTTACCATTATTTTTACATATTCAAATAAATATGTATATATCATTTTTTTTAGAAGAACTACTTATTCCAGACATAAACAAATTGTTTGATATTTTATGATTTTCGTCATTAGACAATATAGTGTCTGTTCCAGATTTGACCAGTGGGACTTTTTCTGTTTACAGATACTTTTAGTGAATTTTTTGTAACTATTACATAAAATAAGTTCATTTAAATTCATCTGTTTTGTACATCTTATTTGCTACCATTATATATTTATATATGCCCACCCTGCTCAATAGATATCAGTATTAGCATTGACTATTAAAAACAAAATTAGCAGTCGAGCACAATTGCATAACCCTGTAAATCTGAACAATGTTCACAGATATCTGATATAATTCAGAGGCTGAATAGACACACCCCTGATCTGCCATTGGCTGGCTAAACACACAGTCCCGCCCCCAAACTCACTCGATTGGTAAACGGGAGCTCTAGAGCCACAGTGTTCCTACGTTTCAGTGATTTTCAGTTGTCTTCGCATATTTACGCTTGGGAAGTATATAATCACGAAAAAACATAATAATCAGCTTTAAAGCTTGTCCATTTTTGTATAACAAGATTAAACAATCCTGCCTTCACATTAACATGACCAAAAACTGTCAGGAGTAAATATAAATCACTTCCATGTTGCTTTGTTCAAAAGAAAAGGTTACGGAATGTGAATATTCCCCTCATTTACATGCGATAAACATAATCTCATAACTCCACATTCAATATTATAAGGCAGGCACCCTGTGATACTGATATTTTGTAACGTATAATACATGTCTCGCTGAACGCCCTCTCAGAAGCTGGTTTCATTCATATGAGGTTTAGGGCTGGTGGAAGGAGGAGAGGCGGGGCTTTCTGGCCCGGGTGCGTTCTCATTGGACGGGCTCTCGCTGGTCGGAGAGGTCAGAGGTCGCCTGGGAGACGTGGGCGTTTGTGATCTAACTGGACTGAGGGGTGAAGGAGACGCGTTTGGCGCCGCCGGAGCTGGTCTTCTCATGCATGGTGCTGATGATGATGATGAAGATGAAGATGGTGGTGGTGGTGTCGATGATAAGCATGGCGCTGGCAGGGCTGAGAACGACGACGGTATCCTGAGTCCGAGCCGAGCCTCGAGCTCGCTGCACACCGCTAAGCTCCGCCTCCCCGGGTCCAGGCCGCCCGCGTCCGAGCACTTGGCTCGCTCCTGACAGCGCTCCACGAAGCTGCCTCTCCGGATGGCCCCGAGCCCGTCCCGGTCCCGGCCCGGGTGAGGGCTGCTGCTGGCGCTGCTGGCCAGAGAGGACTGGCTGAGGCCGAGGTGGGCCGGCAGCTCGCGGGGTTTACTGAAGGGAACCAGAGGGACCTGACGAGGAAGACTGCCAGAAAGAGGAATCGGGCCCCGGAAACCAGCGCCCGCTCGAGTGCTTTCACTTAACTGAGACTGGAGGCTGTGGGGAAACACGTGAGAGGCGAATAAGCAGATAGAGCCACGTACTTTTGTATATTATTAATGTGTCTGCATTGACACCATTATAAACAGTTAATTGGTTAATGGAAAGTTCCCTAACTCGCCATATGGTAAAAAACTGTATTCGATCTAATGGGATATTTTAAGTAATTTTACAGCAAATACTATTAAATGCATAGACTTTGGAGGTAAAAACATGCTTGCTTATTTGGGGACACTTAATATTCAACAATATTATTGATCTACTGCATTGACACCATTATATGAGAGCTGAACTGAGCTGGACGATGACATCATTGTTATATATATATATACAGACCCTTTCCAAAAAATTTGAATATCATGGAAAAGTTTATTTATTTCCATAATTCCATTCAAAACGTTAAACTTCCATAGATTATAGATTCAGGGCCCACAACTTAAACGATTTCAAGTATTTAGTTGTTTATTTGTACATAATTTGGGCTTCCAGCTCATAAAACCCACGAAAACAGGATTTCAAAAAATTAGAATATTACATGAAATAACACAGTAATTACACAGTGATACCATGGTCATTGAAGCAGGTTTTGGTTCTTAAGTATAAATTAAATGGTTAGCTCACTTAAAAATGAAAGTTCTGTCATCATTTTCTCATCCTCAAGTTATTTCAAACCTGTATGAATTTCACAAAGGAAGATATTTTGAAGAATGTCGGTAATCAAACAGTTGAGGAAAAAAAATACTCTGAAGTCAATAGCGGTCCATCAACTGTTTGATTACAGACATTCTTCAAAATATCATCTTTTGTGAAATTCATACAGGTTTGAAATAACTTGAGGATGAGAAAATGATGACAGAACTTTCATTTTTAAGTTAACTCTTCCTTTACTGAACCCGGGTAAGTGTGGGAAGGTGTGTGTGTACCTGCACATAGAGTTGCGAGAGGAGTGTGTGAGAGAGGCCGCAGGACTCATGTCTGGCGTTCGGGTCAGAGCCAGATCACACTGGTCCAGAAGCTCCAGAAGCTCCTCTTCAGTGGGACCGCCCAGAGCTTCAACACACACACACACACACAAACTTACAGCACATACACTGCATTTCACATTCATTATTACACGGCTCTGTGGAATACTTGATTCTGATTGGTCAATCGCGTCATCCAGCGGTGTGTTATTCCCAGATAACAACCACTGAGAACAGAAACACAGGCTAGGAACGGGTTTTCTTCGTGGAAGTTTTGCTTTTGGTGAGCTAATAAAATATTAAAACTCAGTCGAATCAATATTTTGTGTAGTTATTTATTATGCCATGCAGTATCATGGACTCGCTCTCTCTTGTTTCATACAAACGCAGCGGCGGCCATTTTGTGACTATTGTTTTGTACACTGTTGGATTATAAGATACAAACAGGAACGATTTTAAAACGGTTTAATCTGAAATCAATATCTCTAATCTCCATGATTATTTTATGTGTTGAAATGCTGTGTAATAAGTGTATGACTGTATGACCGTATCTCTTAAATGTCCGTCTAGTTTGATCTCGCCGCTGAAACTGCTCTCTCCGCGGAAGCTTTGCGTTTAAAGAGCTAATAAAATATTTCAACTCAGATCAATATTTTGTGTCTAATTATTTACTGATGTGGCAAGTATCCGTGTAATAAGCGGGATAGTGTACATCCAGCTGGTTGTTATCTCAGAATAAACCCCTTCAGGTGTGTGTGTGTGTGTGTGTGTGTGATCTCAGAATAAACCCCTTCAGGTGTGTGTGTGTGTGTGTGTGTGTGTGTGTGTGTGTTTGTTTGTGTGTGATCTCAGAATAAACCCCTTCAGGTGTGTGTGTGTGTGTGTGTGTGCGTGTGTGTATATAAACCCCTTCAGGTGTGTGTGTGTGTGTGTGTGCGTGTGTGTGTGTGTGCGTGTGTGTATATAAACCCCTTCAGGTGTGTGTGTGTGTGTGTGTGTGTGTGTGTGTGTGTGTGTGTGTGTGTGTGTGTATATATAAACCCCTTCAGGCTGATGAAGACCCTGCGGATCACCCTGTCGGGGTTTATTCTGAGATAACCACCGGCTGGATGTACATTAACGCTCCCATGCTCACCTTTGATATCCACTTTCCCTGCGATCTCCATAGCCGTGGTGAGGTCCCACATCTGGATGCTGCCGTTGCTGTGTCCGCTGAAGAGATACCGACGGGGCCTGGAGCCGATGCGACTCGATCCCTCACACTCATGCACCACAAACGCTGTGATGGACGTCCCGTCAACTGAGCGCACCTCACACACCCTTCAAAGGGGAGATCACGTTTAGCACTTCCCACAAGTGTTGCTCAATACGCAGTCCAAGGATGTCTTCTAATCAATTCATTTAAAGCGTAACTCTTGCCAAAATTGAACCTAGGCTCTTTTTGTTAATCTACCCGAGGCAAACTTTCGTTTAAAATCATAATTAGAATGAAAACGCCACTTTTAAGTTTGACTGTATTTTAGTTTTCGGTCAAATTGCCTTGTGAATGGGAGTGCTTGGGGCACGACTATGATAGCATCAAAATCACTATTTTTAAAACACTAAGAAGGCTCGACACAACATGAAACTCTGCTGGAAGTCTCACCAGAGGCTCTACACATGAACTCCAGCATTGAGAACATTGTTTGTGTACACAGAGTTTACTAAAAAGAAAGATTTTGAACAACTCACTGTATCTGTGTCCGCCGGCATTATGACAGTCAAAAATAGTCGATCTCCGAATGCAATGTAACAGGGAGGAGATGGAAAGCTCCTAAAGCTTAGTTCCATATAAATTCACTGATAATTTTTTTATCTAAAAATCATGCTTTTCATTGAGATTACAAATTCATGACATTTCCTCATATGGAGCATTCGGAGATCGACTACTTTTGACTGACAAAATTCCAGCCACCGGAAACACTAACTGATAAAGTGAGTCGTACAAAACCTTTCTTTTTAGTAAACTCTGTGTACACAAACACTGTTCTCAATGCTGGAGTTCATGTGTAGAGCCCCTGGTGAGACTTCCAGCACAGTTTCATGTTGTGTCGAGCCTTCTTAGTGTTTTAAAAATAGCCATTTTTGATGCTATCATAGTCCCAAGCACTCCCATTCAAAAGGCAATTTGACCGAAAACTAAAATACGGTCAAACTTAAAAGTGGCGTTTCCATCCTAATTATGCTTTTAAACGAAAGTGTGACTCGGGTATAGTCACAAAAAGACCCTAGGTTGCATTTTGTTGAGAGTTACGCTTTAAGCAGTCAGAAGTGTTACTGTTGGACATGTAGTTTGAGTAGAACAACAGTTTAATGGCGGTTATATTAAACTGACCTCTTCCCATTGGAGGAGAGCCTTACGTAGAGTTTATCAGTGTCAGGAACCACACGCTGGATGAACACCTGCTGCTCGTCGCGCTCCCCGTACGGCCCTGCAGGAACAAGCGGCAGGCACACAGCTGACCCATGACCAGTGCAGCACATAAATACATATACACTACCCGTCAACATTTGGGAATAATACGTCTTTGAAAGTGTCTTCTGCTCACCAAGACTGCGTTAATTTGATCAAAAATAGAGAAATCAGTAATAGTGGGAATTTGTTTTATATTATTTATTTTAATATATTGAAAAATTGAATTTATTCCTGTGATCAAAGCTGAATTTTCAGCATCATTACTCCAGTCTTCAGTGTCACATGATCCTTCAGAAATCACTCTAATATGATGATTTGCTGCTCAATAAACATTTATGATTATCAATGTTGAAAACATTGTATGAACTTCATATTTGTATGAACTGTGATGCACTATACAAGTTAAAAGTTTGATATAAGATGTTTTGTATAGGAAATGAACACTTTTATTCAGCAGGGACATGTTAAATTAAATAGATCAAAAGTGACAGTAAAGATTTTAATGTTACAAAGGATTTTGTGTTTTTAAATAAATGTCGTTCATGCAACTTTCTATTCTTTCTATTCTATATATATATATATATAAAAATGCAAAACCGGTTTGCAACATTGATAATAATAAGAACCATTATTAATAATCGAGTACTGATCATAATTGATAACTGAGCAGCAAATCATCATATTAGAGTGATTTCTGAAGGATCATGTGACACTGAAGACTGGAGAAAATGCAGCTTTGATCACAGGAATAAATTACATTTCACTATATATATCACAATATAAAACAGTTGATCTAAATTATAAAAAATAATCAAATAAATCCAGCCTTGGTGAGCATAAGAAACTTCTCCTGAAAGATCTTAATTCTTCCACAGGTTTGGTCCTGAAGGAATGAGGCTGTTTGAGAATGGTCATTTCACCGTACCGATTTCAGTCCCAGCAGCGCAGCCTCCGTGCCCGTCGATGTCGTCCAGTGAGAGGATCTTAAAGGAGGTGAGAGGAGTGGAGCCAGGCTGGGTGGAGATCATGCCTCGGAAGCGCGTCACCGTCCAGGTCCGGACGTGATTGTTGTCGGCACACACTGCATGGAGGAAGACATATTCAGGGGTTCAAGCATGAAATGCTGAACAAAATGGATATGTAAAACTGATCGTGCAGGACAAACCGTAAGGCCTAGAGACTTGAAACCTGGTGATGGTTGGCCTCAATTTGGGGAGAACCTATCAGAGTATGACCCCGATTGGCCCATAGGTGGCACTACAGCAACCAAAATCGCTCATAACTCTTAGACCGCTTGACCTAGACTCAAGTGTCTTACACCATTGTGATCCCTGGACAAAATGTGTATCTCCAATTTTGATTTAGAAAAATGTTCTGCTATGTCGAATTTTGTCCAAAACCTACTTTTGCGAACTAGTCCCTGGTCCCGATCGGAACCAAACCAGTCTAGGACAATTCTCTGTACTCTCTAGATCAGGGGTTCTCAATCCTGGTCCTCGAGGGCCACTTTCCTGCAGAGTTTAGCTCCAACCTTGATCATACTCACCTGCCTTTAGCTCTCTAGTAAACCTGAAGAGCTTAATTAGCTGTGTTCAAGTGTGTTTGATTAGGGTTGGAGCTAAACTCTGCAGGAAAGTGGCCCTCGAGGACCAGGATTGAGAACCCCTGCTCTAGATCAATAATTATCGAAAAAAAAGTTGAACTTTTGCATTTGGGTAGCTAACATTTTATGGAGATCGGCCCATAGGTGGCGCTATAACTGTTAAAAAGCTTTAAAAACCACATATTTCATTAGTAAATTGCCTTATCTGCTTAAAGGCCTTAAATGCTTGAACCCCGATAAATGCTGCTTGCTGCTTTAATTCTACTAGTGATTTTACACCTTCCATCCGCACTGTATTCTGCATATGTGACCCTGGAGCACAAAACCAGTCAACAAGGGTCAATTATCTGAAATTGAGATTTATACATCATCTGAAAGCTGAATAGATAAGTTGTGTGGTTTGTTAGGATAAGACAATATTTGGCCGAGATACGACTATTTGAAAATCTGGAATCTGAGGGTGCAAAAAAAAAATCGAAATATTGAGAAAATGGCCTTTAAAGTTGTTCAGTTATGTTGGCGATTGTGCTGCATTCACTCACAAAAATATATATTTTTTATCTATTTTCGGTAGTAAATTTACTAAATATCTTCATGGAACATGATCTTTGCTTAAGGCGAGACACGGCAGGCAAAAACATTGTTTTGTTTTTTACTGGTCAATTTTGAGATTTTTGTATATTTGTCTTCAATATCATGTCTTCTTTCAGACTTGTGGTGAAAAAAAGTCCGAAATACACATTTAGGTTTTTATTTTAAACACTTTTTCTGTTTGCGTCTGTAGATTTCTCATAAACTCAACAAAAGTTGGCGTTCTTAATCAACACACTGCTCCGCGATCTCTGTCTGCTCCCTGTCATCACACACACCGTTAGAAAACTCTCTCTCTCCTGTACAATGCTGTCGGATCCAAATATGGTAATTTCCTTTTTATCAGCAACCAATCGTGAAAGTAAAAGGGCTGAATGCGCAATCTCATTGGCTGATGATAAATCTTTAAAGGTGCTGTATATATGTAAATATATGCAAATTAGCACATATTTAATTAGATACAGCCTAATTTGCATATTTAAACATTAAATTACAGAAAACTTGTAATACATTTTTTTCTCATCTTAATGTAGGAAATCAACTGGGAAAGTTTCATGGTGATATCTGCTAGTTAAAAATGTCACCCTATTCACCTCTAGTGTCTCGCCTTAAATATCCTCATGATTTTTGGCATAAAAGAAAAATGGATAATTTTGACCCATACAATGTGTTGTTGTTGGCTATTGCCACAGATAAACCTGTGCGACTCGAGACTGGTTCTGTGGTCCAGGGTCACACATGAGCGAGACACGGCCTCCTCACCAGAGATGAGGTGTTTCTCCGACAGCATGATCTTGGTGACGGGACTGCGGTGAACAGAGAAGGTCTGGAAGAGCTGTGGACCGGATCCCACCGTCTCCGGATGCTGGACTATGACGCGCACTGAGCCTGAGCTGGTGCCGTACGCGATCTCGATCCAGTTCCCACTGTCACCTGAACAAACACACTCATCACACACATGACACAGCACGGTGAAGAACAAGTGTGCTTAAATGTGCTGAGTGTGCACTTGTGTTTCAAATCTTAAAACTATATATTTTCCAAAAACTGTTCTTGCGATTAATATAATATTAATGAAATCACTTTAGTACTCTTCACTACAATGATAAAGATAGTTCTACAAATCATTCTTAATATAAAAGAATAGCAGAGTCCACAGCACAACTATAACGATAATTCCCAGATAAAAACACTGACAGCCAATCAGAATCCATCCTGCTTTATAGAGCTCGAGCATTTAAAGCGGCAGACGACACAACTGCAGTGTGGACGCTAATATAGTTATCAACATGGTGTGAACGGGCCTCTGAGGCGGGTGTGTGTGTGAGTGTGTGTGTGTGTGAGTGTGTGTGTGTGTGTGTGTGTGTGTGAGGATATCTGAGGCTGGTGTGTGTGTGTGTGTGTGTGTGTGTGTGTGTGTGTGAGAGGATATCTGAGGCTGGTGTGTGTGTGTGTGTGTGTGTGAGAGGATATCTGAGGCTGGTGTGTGTGTGTGTGTGTGTGTGTGTGTGTGTGTGTGTGTGTGTGTGTGTGTGTGTGTGTGTGTGTGTGAGGATATCTGAGGCTGGTGTGTGTGTGTGTGAGGATATCTGAGGCTGGTGTGTGTGTGTGTGTGTGTGTGTGTGAGAGGGTGTGTGAGGATATCTGAGGCTGGTGTGTGTGTGTGTGTGTGTGAGTGTGAGGATATCTGAGTGTGTGTGAGGATATCTGAGGCTGGTGTGTGTGTGTGTGTGTGTGTGTGTGTGAGGGTGTGTGAGGATATCTGAGTGTGTGTGAGGATATCTGAGTGTGTGAGGATATCTGAGGCTGGTGTGTGTGTGAGTGTGTGTGAGGATATCTGAGGCTGGTGTGTGTGTGTGTGAGTGTGTGTGAGGATATCTGAGTGTGTGTGAGGATATCTGAGTGTGTGTGAGGATATCTGAGGCTGGTGTGTGTATGTGAGGGCGTGTGAGGATATCTGAGTGTGTGAGGATATCTGAGTGTGTGAGTGTGTGTGAGGATATCTGAGTGTGTGAGGATATCTGAGTGTGTGTGAGGATATCTGAGGCTGGTGTGTGAGTGTGAGGATATCTGAGTGTGTGTGAGGATATCTGAGTGTGTGTGAGGATATCTGAGTGTGTGTGAGGATATCTGAGTGTGTGTGAGGATATCTGAGTGTGTGTGAGGATATCTGAGTGTGTGTGAGGATATCTGAGTGTGTGTGAGGATATCTGAGTGTGTGTGAGGATATCTGAGTGTGTGTGAGGATATCTGAGGCTGGTGTGTGTATGTGAGGGCGTGTGAGGATATCTGAGTGTGTGAGGATATCTGAGTGTGTGAGTGTGTGTGAGGATATCTGAGTGTGTGAGGATATCTGAGTGTGTGTGAGGATATCTGAGGCTGGTGTGTGAGTGTGAGGATATCTGAGTGTGTGTGAGGATATCTGAGTGTGTGTGAGGATATCTGGATATCTGAGTGTGTGAGTGTGTGTGAGGATATCTGAGGCTGGTGTGTGTGTGTGTGTGTGTGTGTGTGTGTGTGTGTGTGTGTGTGAGTGTGTGTGAGGATATCTGAGTGTGTGAGTGTGTGTGAGGATATCTGAGGCTGGTGTGTGTATGTGAGGATATCTGAGGCTGGTGTGTGTGTGTGTGTGTGTGTGTGTGTGTGTGTGTGTGTGTGTGTGTGTGTGGGTGTGTTAGTTACTTGTTTTGGGCGTCAGGTAGACACTCAGAGCAGTTATAGCATCTTCAGTGGGATCTCGGTACAGTTCGGTCACCAGCAAATCATTATCCTTCATCCGCAGCGGAAACTTCTGGACATCTGAAAGAGGATGGATGATGATGTCAGTGATCAGTGTGTAAATTGTTATAAATAAATTGTTTATATTTTATAACCCTGTAGAAATGCCTTTATTAATGATTACATGTGAATAAAAGCCTAAATTAAACATGTTAATCATATAAAGCGATCGTGTCTCTTCAGAAGGCTTGAGTTAAACCGTCATAATTCATATGGATTTATTTTACAATTTCTTTATGATTGTTTATACTCTGATATATTATTCATTTAACATATCAAAGTGTTAGATGCTAATCAGGGTATGGTCTTGTTTTATAATGTTAGTTGTATTATTTGTATTGGTCTTATACTCTGTTAGTGCTTCGGGTGTGAGAAAAGCGCATTATAAATAAAATGTTTTATTTTAAAATGTTAAAATTATTATTATCTTCATTTGTGTTTTGAAGATGAGCGAAACTCTTACGGGTTTGGAATGACATTAGGGTGAGTAATTAATGACATTAGATATGCATCAAAACTTGACAAACATAAAACAATAGATTATTCCGGTTTGATCGTCACTTTACCTATATAGTAAATAGATCCATTATTACATCCCAAAATGAGGAAAGATCCGGCTGTGTCACAACTGTTGATGGGAACAACATCCTGGTTCTGCACAGAATGGTGAAGACATCATGACGTGAGCACTTCCCTCAGTTTAGATGCATGAGACATAATGTGAACAAATGCAGAAATCATCAATCTAATCCCGAACAGTCCTGGAGCGCGACGTACCTGCCAGTGTTTGGTGACGGCGTTCCAGACTCCCACTTTACCCGTGTGACTGGTGGCAATCAGCTGATTTCCCACGAAGAACAAAGCCTCAACCGGCACATTCAAGCTGAACACACCTGTGGATCAGAACACACACACACACAGATCAGAAACTCTGCTTAACATTTACACATAAAAATAAATAAATTTATGAATATAAGAATGTACCAATTTCATTGCCATTGCCATCAGGGCAGATCGCCCACAGAATGATCTCAGTGCCCGACGCCACAGCAACCATCTTATCGTTGTCTCCCAGTGAGCCGCCCATGACCTTGGCATTCAGAGCCACCCTGTCAATCACCCAGTCCAGTCGAGGGCTGGTGAAGACCTGCTGCCATCCAGTGGACTCTTTAACCCTGAGCGTGAGGGATGCCGTATGTTAATGTGTGCCCAAATCATTTCTACTGGTGACGTGTCGTTCACACAGAAACCCTACCTGTAACAGACCACAAACTGGGCATAGCCCACAGCGATCCAGTTATGATGACCACATATGATCCTGACCATGCCTGGATCCGAGACCGGACCTGAACAAGAGCACACGAGGACAGAAATGATTAGAAATTAGCATTTTATACTGGTATGAACTAAGGGTGCACACCTTAAAGGGGTACTTCACCTCTGGAAAGATGAATGTGTATTTAACATTGGTCATTTATGTAGAAGAAATGTGAAATTATTTTTGAATTTGGAGCTTTCTAGACTGAGAAAAGCCAGAAAATGTATTTTTGGCTTATGTGGATGAAAGACAACAACTCCCAGAATGCACTTGCTTCGCTGCCCTAGGAGGCCACACCCAAGCCACGCCTACCGGTAAGAGCACGCAGTTGAAAACAACGAGGTTAGGCTGCTAGTGAGTCTCCGTGACGAATCTGCCCGGGATTTCGAGATCGCCCAAAATGTCCGGGATTCGGCTTTTGCGTTCTACAGTCGCCATTCATCATGTTTACTGTGGCGAGCAGGACGAGGCTAGGCTAAAACGGCGCGAGGCCGGTGGCGTGATCACTGATGAGCCGGTCTCGCATCTCTCACGGAGGAGCGGGAATTTTCTTAGCAATGTTAAAACGCACATCAACCGATCACTTGTTTAGCGTTCATGTAAACACTACATTCAGATTCACCAATCGGAATGAATTCAGTTAGATTGAAACAAAAGGTGTGCATGTAAACAATGAATGGCGACTGCAGAAAGCAAAAGCCGAATCCCGGACATTTTGGACGATCTCGACGGCCGGACATGTCCGGAATAAAGAGGATGGTAACCCCTACTACTCAGCTTTCTCCACAGAACAAGAGCCTGCTAGCTTAGCTTCCAAAGAAATACGGGTGACACTATGTGTACATTCTGTGAGTGAGATCCCTCTATGGGCGGGTTGAAAACATGCAGAACTAGCTCCTCCTACTGGCTGTAGTCTCTCGCCTCTGGCCAAAAGATCCTCCGATGACGCAAAATGACGATTTTTGCGTCATCGGAGGATTTTTTCCAGAAAAAAATACATAAATCTCTCGTCTCAGGGGGATATGAGGGTGGAAAGCACGGTAATTCGAAAATACTACAGGTTTTCTACTAATACAAAGCTTAATGCTAAATCCTGAAGTATCCCCTTAATGCAGCCCCTGAAGTATAAATGAGTCAAATATAATGGATTAAACCACAGTAGAATTGAGAAAAACAGAATGCAAATCAGAGTAGAAATGAGTAGAGTAAATCAGAGTAGAATAAACTAGGGTAACAATTATTTGAGTAAAATAGAATAGAATAAACCAGAGCTGAGAAGATAAGAATGACTAATTGAGTAGAAATTAGTTCAAATAAAACAGAACTGAATACAATAAAATAGAATAGAATAGAACAAATCAGAGTAGAAATTTGGAGAGTAAAATAGAACCAACCAGTAGAATAAAACAGAATAAAATAACTCATAGTAGAAATGAGAAGAACAGAATGCAAATCAGAGTAGAAATGAGTAGAGTAAATCAGAGTAGAATAAACTAGAGTAAAAATTATTTGAGTAAAATAGAATAGAATAATCCAGAGCTGAGAAGATAAGAATGACTAATTGAGTAGAAATGAGTAAAATAAAACAGAACTGAATATAATAAAATAGAATAGAATAGAACAAATCAGAGTAGAAATCTGGAGAGTAAAATAGAACCAACCAGTAGAATAAAACAGAATAAAATAAAGCATAGTAGAAATGAGAAGTATATCCAGAGTATAATGGAATAGAACTGATTAGAGCAGAACTGAGTAAAATAGAATAGAATAAACCAGAGATGTAGGACTGAAGAGTAGAAATGTGTAAAGTAAAACAGAAATGAGTTGAGAATAAAGCAAATCAGAGTAGAAATTAGGAGAATGAAATAGAACAGAATTGATTAAACTAAACCAGTGTAAAAATGAGAAGAACTGAGTATAATGTTACAGAACTGATCAGAGTAGAACAAAATCAAATAGAATAGAGCAAATCAGAGTAGAAGAGCTGAACTGAGAAGAGAAAAACAGACTAAAAAAAAGAATAGCCAGAACAAAGTAAAATAGAATAAAACAGAACAGCATAAACCATGCATAGAAATTAGTAGGATAGAATGAAAGTGAGTAGAGTTAACCTGAGTAATGTGGAATGATAGAATAGAAATGAGTAGAATCTAGCCAAATAGAATTGAACTGAGCAGAACAAAGTAAAATAAAATAGAATAAACCACAGAATAGAGTAAATCAGAGGTGGAAAAGAACACAATAGAGCTGAGTCGACCACAGTTAATCAGCAGAATAGAAAATAGAATAGCTAAAAGTAAACAGAATAGAACAAAGCATGTCAGAGTAGAATGGAATATAACATTATGTGGAACAGGGGCCATATTCACAAAGCATTTTATCTTACCACTTGGAGTACTCCTAAATCACACTAAAATATTTTAGCTAGGAGTTTTCTCTTAAAAGTTATTCACAACGCCTTTCAGACCTACTCTTAGTAAAGGAAAATGACAACTCCTAAACTAAGAGTGAGTCTTCGTTGCTATGGATGACGTCATTACTCATGCACGAGCTTGACTGAAGTGACCACTTTGATTGGCTGATGATTGTAACGCGGGAATGATTCCAAACTCCTCCCCTACGATGATGAGTGACAGGTGACAGGTCTGAGAATGCGTGCGCTACACAAGTAGTGCGAAGGACGGAAGATGATGAATAACTGAATAAATAGCCTAAATGAATAAAGAGTGAGGCAAAACAAATAGCCTATAGCCTAATGAAACATATGGATTAATGCAATATCTTTGCAACATTATTGAATTAATCTGTCACTATATGCCTCTGCCTATACGTTTGCAAAGAGAAGAACATTTTAATTTGATTCACAATGAAACGTTACAATTAGTTTACATGCAATGAGTAGCCTAGTTTTGGTTGTTGTTGGTGGCGTTATTGCATCCCTAGTTATGCCTAAAATGCAGAATTGTTCCCTCGCGATTGGAAGCTCCTGTAGCCGCCGCATACGCATTTCAAAACATCGCCACGTGAAATGCCACAAAAAGCGGTTTGTGAAGGTCTTAGTGAGTTAGGAGTCCTCTCGACTTCTTTTAAGCTGTCCCAGGCTTAGGTGCTACTTTTAGGGCTAAAATGCTTCGTGAATTACTCTTAGTCAAAAAAATTAGGAGTCCTAAAGTTACGAGTGACGCCCATTATTTTTAGGAGTTGCTCCTAAATTCACCAGTTAGGAGCTGCTTTTAGCCTTAAAATTATTTGTGAATACGGCCCCAGAATTGAATGTTGCAGTAGAATAGAACACCTGGCACTCGCTCCTCGATGACCGCTTTACCCAGAATGCCAGCGTTGCCCAGGTTTGGAGGCATGGTGTTGCTCCTCCTCACAGGGGCTCTTTCCACCGGCGCCGAACGGCCACCCATGAACTGGGGTCCTGCCACACTGTGCCTGTTCCTGCGCTTCACTGGGTACACTGTAACACACACACACACACACACACGTGTTCATGACTGAAGGATGCTGTCCTGTTATACGTCGTCAGAGCTGGTGTGTTCTGTACCTGGAGGTGGCAGGTATCCATTAAACAACACGTTCCCACAGGAGGAGCGATCCAACTCATCACACAACTGCAGCTTTCTCACTGAGGAGGAAAACACACACACACACACACTAAACCTTCATTTCCTTTAATAAACATCTGGATAAAACCATGAGAATGACGGCAGCGCAGCCTGATCTTACCCAGCGGCGTGATCCCATAGAACTCTGCCTCGTGCATTAATAAGTGAACCTCGATGGACCTGCCATAAAAACACTTTCTATTATAAGAGACTTCATTTCACAGAGTTAAATAATCCATATCACCGTTAACAGACTATCTGACACACTGTTTTACCTGGGGTGAAGCTCTTTCGTGCGCAGGAAGTTGAGAATGGGCGCAAACAGAGATGGATCTCTGTCAATGAAAATCTGAAAAGACACATTTTACATAATGAACATTTCAATGGCTCAAAGAGTAGAACATTTGTAAAGACAGACTGATCTGCAACATTTATTATTATAATATCAGCATATGAACGGAAGAGAGTAAACCTTACCGCTCCTGTCTCATCTTTCAGTGTTGATATCCGTCCACTTAATAAACTAGACAGAAAATAACAATACTTATTTATTATGTATGCAGCTGAAAAAAGCAATCAATTTTTAATTGTCCTAATGAGACCTATGACAAAATAAAAATCAGTAAATTAGTGTGGTCATTTGTTATTATTATAAAACCTAATTTACGCTATAAAAGCCCTTACATGATCAGTATTCATAGAGGAAGGAAGGGTTTGATCAGTTTTAGCTTGATCTGACACACAAACCTTGAGAAAAAGGAGTCGGGAACCCAAGTCAGAGTCTGTCTGGAGGTGCTGAACCTGAGTTTGTATATTCACACAGAGAAAGAGAAAGAAAAGCGGTTTGAGGATTACAGATCAGGCCTTTCTGCTGCTTCTGGAGGTGTGCAGATGTTCATTACTGTCTCAGTGAGCGGGATCATGCTGAAACGCCGCTGCAGACTAAGTTAGGCCTAGGTAGGTGTTATGAAGACTACACTAAAGTGTCTAACAGTTCTTAAGTGTGTTAATGAAGTGTGTGGCTTGTTTCGAGCAGGATATACAGTTGCTTCAATACACAAACCTTTTGCCCCCGACGTTAAGATGAATGATTTCTCCAATCCTCGCCATGATCGTCGGTTTCAAGGCAAAACATTCATATTGTATTGGATATTTAAGTAGGTATTTATAATTTCTTCATGATAAAAGCTATTTACTTGTACTAGCCGCCGTTGTAAGGAAACAGCGAAAGAGCGGATGTTGCAAATTACTTGCGGAAGTGGAAAGGCGCTGTATGTATTTCAAAATAAAAGTCATAATATAAACCTCATATGCCTTCAAAGAGACTGATCTGCAACATTTATTATTATTATTAGCATATAAACAGAAGAGATAAAAGAAATGTAAGTAAATATAATTATATATGATCAACTAACAAAAAATTAATTAAAAAATAATTAACCTAAATATTACATCGTATGAGTTACTTTGTTTGCAGCTGGAGCCTCAACAAAAGCCCCTCGCTTTCTAAGGTGGCTTTTGCAGACTTGCAGCATCTGTAAAAGGGTATTTTAATGTCTGCTTTCCTTTAAAGAATTCTATTTTTGTTCCCCTAAATATTTGCATGACTTCAGAGGGGCAATACTCTTCATATGTGTGTTATGAGTTGCTCACAGATCACATTTCTCATGCATAACAAAACAAAGCACTGCTCTTTGGGCATTACGGTATTCACATCTTTTGTGTTTTTTTATTTATTTATTTTAATTTTATTTTTTTGTGTGTTCAAAGAACTTCGTGAAGAAATGAATGCATCCAGATGTATTAAAATGCAATTTATTAGTATCAAAAGATGATGCATGGAATTTATTACATTTACTTTGCGTAGTGTTTCAAACTCCACAAGAGTGTAAATGGTGCAAAAGTAAAGTCATGAGAGCTACATAGTAACTGAGAATGTGAGAGACTTGTAGGCCTACATTTTATTTTCAATACTTGCCTAATTTAAAGGGGCATGTTTTATGTTTATGAAGAGATTTCTTATATAAAAACACATGCCATCCATTTATGCAAAATACAAACCCATACTAAACTTGATAAAATGCAATATATTGAAACATTTTAATGCCTGACAAATGCTAATATTTATGACCAAAAAGATGAAGTTCTGATGCTTGTAATGTGAATAAATGAGATCTTTATAACAGTATAGCAACAACATTAACTAAGATATAAGGTATATGGTGAAGAAGTGACAGCTGAAATTTTCTTCTAGAATGATAATTTTTATCAATCAATTTTTATCTTCTAGAATGATATATTTTTATATTTATTTTATGGTGTCATTTAAGTGAAATTACTGAACTTAAATATACGAGCTTGATAAAAATTATCATTCTAGAAGAAAATTTCAGATGGCACTTAGAGGCTTTTGCATCTGAACTCTTTTTTTTTTTTTTTTTTTTTACATGACTAGTGTTATAAAGCTCTGTAGTTTCAAAACATATAACACAATGCAAAACAATGATTGAGAGATGAAGAAATAAACCTTCCTCAAAAGCCTGATGACCATATTTGAAACATATTTTAAAATGATTTTCAACGAAAGCTGTGCGGAGAACAATGGGGTTATAGACGATGAAGGTGTCTTGACATTAAGGACTGCTTGTTTCCAGAATTGTAGGAGTCCAGAGTGAATCTCTGCGGTTTGCTTTTATTAAGGCAGTTCAGGATGGAGAAAAAGCCTGTTACGATTAAACGTTTTCAACTGGAGTTAACAGCACGTTTATGAATTAAAGTTTGTTAAATCTGTGGTTGTTGTTGTTTTTTTGCTTGTGTTTGTTGTTAAAGCGTAACTCTCGCCAAAATGCAACCTAGGGTCTTTTTGTTAATCTACCCGAGGCAAACTTTCGTGTAAAAGCATAATTAGGATGGAAACGCCACTTTTAAGATTGACCGTATTTTCATTTTCGGTCAAATTGCCTTTTGAATGGGAGTGCTTGGGGCACGACTATGATAGCATCAAAAATCACTATTTTTAAAACACTAAGAAGGCTCGACACAACATGTAGAGCCCCTGGTGATCCTTCCAGCACAGTTACATGTTGTGTCGAGCCTTCTTAGTGTTTTAAAAATAGTGATTTTTGATGCTATCATAGTCGTGCCCCAAGCACTCCCATTCACAAGGCAAGTTGACCGAAAACTAAAATACAGTCAAACTTAAAAGAGGCGTTTCCATCCTAATTATGCTTTTAAACGAAAGTTCGCCTCGGGTTAACATTGGAGCAGTCATTAACCTGTAAAATTATTACTGACAAACTACTATCCAAATGTGCAGGTAAACTGAAATTCTTGTATCGCAGAACAAGGCATCTAGATTTCTCTATCAGGAAATGACTGGTTGTATCATTGATTCAGTGTCATTTTGATTATGCATGTTCTGCATGGTACTGTGGATTATCAGTTCAACTTAAAAACAGTCTGCAAGTGATGCGAAATAATGTTATCCGCTACCTGTTAAATGCACCCCCTCGGACTCATGTTGGTAGAGCTGCTTTTAAAAGGGTAGGACTGCTGCCATGTTAGAGTGGAGCAGTTAAAGTTGAATCACATGTATAATGTTATAAATGGCTCTGCTCCCAAATATTTACACACCCTTATAAAAATGGTTTATACTCAACATAATCATAATACTAGGGCTAGTGTCCGTTCTTGTAAAGTGCCCAGAGTCAACAATGCAGCTAGAAGTTCTTTTTTATATACAGGTATAAAAGTGTGGAATAGTTTGCCGCTTTCCATTAAAATTGTAAATTCCAGATGGGCTTTTATACAACAGTTAAGGCTTTCTTGTGGAATAGAGTAGCAGACCTTTTCAATTAGAGTAGAATTTAATATTTTATGTGATTTAAGATTCTCTGATTTTAGAATGTTTTTTGAACTTTGGATGATTTGTTTTAAATGTTTTTGTCTTCGGCTTGTAGGTCTTTGTTTTATGTTAAATGTTTTAACACCAAGGACCATGTTGGAAATAAGTGTTTACACTTTAACATGTTATCCTTTGGATTATGTTGTCTAATCCAAAATAAATCAAATAAAATAAAACAATCGGGTAGATTAACAAAAAGACCCTATGTTGCATTTTGGTGAGAGTTATCCTTTAAGTAAACTGAATTAGATAATATTGTATTATCTGTATGATGATGTTCAGTTATCCATCCATGACCAAGAGAATTACTAACTTAAGAAGATTTTACTATTCTACATGAATAAAGGTGATTTTTGGTCTTTTATCATAGATTTTTCACTTTCCCACATTGCAGATTGTCTCAGACGACTTGCACTAAGAGCACTAATATGTTTATAATTCCTCTTATGAATGTGTTATCTGAATTTTCTCTTTTGATTTGATTAGGACACATCCTGGGGTTTTTAAATGGGTGCGGATTTAATGTTTTAACACATCGCAATATGTCACAGAAGTCTGAAATGTCCCACATTAGGGCAATTCACCCTATAGTAAAAAGCGCTATAAACAAAGATGCCTCCATAGTGATAAACTCAACTATTTTTGCATATTAAAAGTGTTTATTGCTGGAGTCTCCATCATGTAGGCTACAGTACAACGCTGTCAGTTCACAAAAATACCGACAACCTCGTTAAATCACAGGTATGTGTTCTCAATCACCACATCTCTGATCATCTCCTCTTCACTCTGAGGCGCTGGAGAGCAGGGTTTCTCCTCCTGGACACACACGGGTCTCTGCGCCTCGGGAATGTGGGAATCATCGTCCGCCGGTCGTTGGGAACAGCAGAGCTTCTCCACACACTCGTTCCCGCAGCGCAGACTGCAGCCTGACCCGCCGGAGGGTCTCCCGGGCCCGGAGAGGAGCTCGGGCTGCACGGTGCAGTGCTCGATGCCAAACACACCCAGCACTTCTTTAATCTTCGCTATGAGATCGTCGCACTCCGTCGCGGTCAGCGCGTCGGGACAGTGCACGTGCAGCGACGCGACCAGCAGCGCGTCAGACATTTGCCACACGTGCAGCTCGTGCACCGAGAACACACCGGGAACCGCGCTGACGCACCGACGCACCTGATCGACGCACACGCGCCGCGGCACCGCCTGGAGGACCAGCAGCCCGTAGCGGTGGAGCTTCGGCAGGGCCGCGGAGAGCAGCACCAGCACCCCGGCCGAGGAGAGGCCCGCGTCCAGGTACACCAGCAGGTGACAGTCCGAGTGAGGCCGGTGACAGTGCGCCTCGGACAGCAGGAGAGCCAGCCCGGTGCACAGCACGAGGAGGGGACACAGCAGATCCTGGATCACACTGAGGATGATGCTTCGAAACCGGGACACTTCAGGAGAACACCGCGGAACTGGCAGGTTAAAAACAAACTAATTATTGTGTGATCATAAAAGTTTGGAATAATGCATTTTTGAAATAAGTCTTTTCTGCTCATCAAGGCTGCATTTATGTGATTAAAAATCCTGTAATATTGTGAAATAGTATTACAGTTTAAAATAGCTGTTTTCTATAGCCTATTAAAATATAATTTAGGCTATTCCTGTGATCAAAGCTGAATTTTCAGCATCATTATAGTCTTCAGTGTCACATCCTTCAGAAATCACTCTAATATGATGATTTGATGATCAAGAAACATTTCTGATTATTATCAATGTTGCCTTTTTTTTTTTTTATGCATAAAATGTATTGGAAACCGTGAAACAACAACATTTAAAAGTTTGGGGTAAGAAATGAATGCTTTTATTCAGCAAGGACACATTAACTTGATCAGAAGAGACAGTAAAGACATTTTTAATGTTACACAATGTTTCTATTTCAAATAAATGATGTTGTCTATTTTCTTTTCATCAAAGAAATCTGAAATTAAATGTAACATCGTTTTCACATAAATATAATTCAGCACTGATGATAATCATAAATGTTTCTTGAGCATCAAATCATCATATTAGAGTGATTTCTGAAGGATCATGTGACACTGAAGACTGGAGTAATGATGCTGAAAATTCAGCTTTGATCACAAGAATAAATTACACTTTACTATATATTCACATACAAAACAGTTATTTTAAATTATAATATTTCACAATATTTCTGGTTAAATAAATGCAGCCTTGGAGAGCAGAAAAGACTTCTTTCAAAAGCATCTCTTCTTAAACACACATGACATAAGACCCAGTGCTGTTGTTCCTCTCTCTCACCGGTGCGTTCGGCGCTGGTCGGCTGACGAGGCTCTTCTGGAAGTTTCTGAATGATTTCCTCAGATCTTTCACCGATACTGGACTCAGGAACTGGTTTAGTGGCGCTGAGGTTTGGAGACTCACAGGAGCCTCGATCTGGATCCAGAACACTGGAAGCGTCAGGGTTGCAGAACATCAGTGCGTCATCCTGAAGACCATCTACAACACAACCATCATCATCATCACCATCATCACTGACATTATAGCAGACCTGATGGATCATAAGAGGCACGAAACATCCGCTCACAGAAAGTGGAACTGACTGCATATTCTGTATTCACTGTATCACTAAAGAAATGTGAAATTAAATGATCAATATAGACACATACTCTCATCACTGCACAACTGATCATTTCTACCACTAAAGGTCCTTGCACATTGAGTCCGAAATATTTGCACGTCAAAAAAACCCCAAAAAACACCTCACGTTGTTTCAATCACGTTTACACACACTGCCTCCCTCATAAAAATATTCGGACCGGGTTCGATTTCCTGCGTTTTTCGCATCCGCAGCAAGCATTCTGAGAGATGTTTTGACAATGCAGATGACGAATACAAAAAAAAAATTGCATTTTCAGATTGGGTTTCTGTGGTTTAGGGCTTTTGGTTTTGGATTTTGAGTGAATTTAGGGCCAACATGAAGACATTTAGCATGAAAATCTTGGCATCTTTCCAACTTTGGTTTTGCAGTGAAGACCTTCTTCCTCGATAATATTGAAACTGCATTACTGTGTTTCAGCTCTTTAACCTGGACGGCCATTTTCACTTTTAACCATATGATTAAAAGCATCTTTGTTTAAGGGACGGCAAACAGAAAAACTGACCGGGATCTTGAGAAAGAGACATCAGAAATCCCTGTATTAGCTTTCCTCTCGTGTTCTAGATTACTCCCTCAATCTCTGGTCATTAACACAAATATGTAATCAAAAACACCTTTGCTTTCTGATGGAGAATGAGCTCCATCCATCCCTCCACTCCTCCGTCTCCAGGCCAGTGCGAGTACATTTAATATCAGACTAGCTGCTCCGACCACAACAGACAGGAGTGGGTGCTGAATGGCTTCTGGCTGCACGAGGTGTGTGAGGATCTCCAGACTGATGGACACACACTGAGACGCCATCAGAAGAGCTGAGATCAGGACGCCGAAGGGCTCGAGACGCTTCCTTCTGTCCAGATGCTCATCAGACGGAGGAGAGCTGGGATGATGCTTTAATGCCGACAGACACAACTGTAAGAAGACGTAGAGTGTGTGAAAGCTGTCCACCGCGATCAGGAGGGATCTGCAGATTCGGCCGACCACAATCTCACACACCAGGAGGACCAGGGTCAAGACCAGCACACACATATGAGTGGAGATCCTCGCCATTGACCTGCTCATCACATATATACCAGAAACAAATGATATGTGAACAAATGACACATTAGCATACATAAAATAAAATAAAAGTACATTTAAGAATATACTTAAAGGATTAGTTCACTTTCAAAAAATAATTTACTCACCCCGATGTCATCCAAGATGTCCATGTCTTTCTTTTTTCAGTCGAAAAGAAATGAAGGTTTTTGAGGAAAACATTCCAGGATTTTTCTACTCAGAATGGACTTCAATGGCAACCAACTATACCAATGTTCACAGAAGGTTCAAATGTCTCAATGCAGCTTCAAAGTCTCGACACGATCCCAGTCGAGAAATAAGAGTCTTGTCCAGCGAAACGATCGGTCATTTTCTAAAAAAAAAAAAAAAAAAAAAAAAAAAAAGATGTATGTATATATACAGGTGCTGGTCATAAAATTAGAATATCATCAAAAAGTTGATTTATTTCAGTAATTCCGTTAAAAAGGTGAAACTTGTATATTATATAGACTCATTACATGCAAAGTGAGATATTTCAAGCCTTTATTTGTTATAATTTTGATGATTATGGCTTACAGCTTATGAAAACCACAAAATCAAAATCTCAGAAAATTTGAATATTACATGAAATCACACAGTAATTACACAGTGATACCATGGTCATTGAACCAGGTTTTGGTTCTTTTGGCAGTGTGGGCAGGTGCAAATCCTGCTGGAGAATGAAGGAAGCATGAAGTGCTCTGAAAATGTCCTGGTAGACGGCTGCGTTGACTCTGGATTTAATAAAGCACAGTGGACCAAAGTCCTCTTTTCTGATGAGAGCAAATTTTGCATCTCATTTGGAAACCAAGGTCCCAGAGTCTGGAGGAAGAATGGAGAGGCACACAATCCAAGATGCTTGAAGTCCAGTGTGAAGTTTCCACAGTCTGTGTTGGTTTGGGGAGCCATGTCATCGGCTGGTGTTGGTCCACTGTGCTGTCCACTCAACACAGCCGTCTACCAGGACATTTCCAGAGCACTTCATGCTTCTTTCAGCAGACAAGCTTTATGGAGATGCTGACTTCATTTCCCAGCAGGATTTGCACCTGCCCACACTGCCAAAAGAACCAAAACCTGGTTCAATGACCATGGTATCACTGTGTAATTACTGTGTGATTTCATGTAATATTCTAATTTTCTGAGATTTTGATTTTGTGGTTTTCATAAGCTGTAAGCCATAATCATCAAAATTATAACAAATAAAGGCTTGAGATATCTCACTTTGCATGTAATGAGTCTATATAATATACACGTTTCACATTTTTAACGGAATTACTGAAATAAATCAAATTTTTGATGATATTCTAATTTTATGACCAGCACCTGTATATATATATATATACTTTTTAACCACAAATGCCCGTCTTGTACCATCTCTGAGATGCACCACGCATTGCGTCATCACGTTGGAAAGGTCATGAAAAAAAAAAAAAAAATAATAATAATAAATTAAAACAAAGATGTCGGACGATTTTGAAGTTGGAGGAGAAAATGAGATGACATTTTTCACTCTTCCCTTCCTTTCTGAACCGGAGAACACAGACAAATAACTTAGATAGATGACGTGAACGTGATGACGCAATGCGTGGCGCATCTCAGAGATGGTACAAGACGAGCATTTGTGGTTAAAAAGTATATATATATATTATATATACATACATTTTTTTTTTTTTTTTTTTTTTAGAAAATGACCGATCGTTTCGCTGGATAAGACTCTTATTTCTCGACTGGGATCGTGTCGAGACGTTGAAGCTGCATTGAGACATTTGAACCTTCTTTGAACATTGGTATAGTTGGTTGCCATTGAAGTCCATTCTGTGTAGAAAAATCCTGGAATGTTTTCCTCAAAAACCTTCATTTCTTTTCGACTGAAAAAAGAAAGACATGGACATCTTGGATGACATCGGGGTGAGTAAATTATCAGCAAAACTTTTTTTGAAAGTGAACTAATCCTTTAAGTGCAAACTGAATGTTTCTGGACACTGTTCATTTAATGCAATTAAATGCAAATGTGTTTAAATTTGCCATAAGTTAAACTTAAAAATGCTTGTTATGACACACTTAAGAATGACTTAAAGTCAAACAGGGCTTTCAAACTTCTTTGAAACAAGTTGTGATGATGGCTTCTGGAGCAAGAATAAATGTGGGCGGGGCTTGAGTTTATCTGTCGGGAATTGATTGGATGGTTGTGGTTTGCTATTGGTGGAGCTCATGTGAGTGACAGGTTGCCCCGCCCTCGTCATCAGAGAAGAGAAGTCGCTGTTATTCTGATTCAAGATTACCAGGAACATGAATTTAAAACAACAATTATGATGTGCATGGATAAATCATTTAGAAAAAATACTGCAATATTCCATAAGAATATAAACTAAAATATACTTGGTCATTTCTATTGAAACTTGTATGTCATATTTTTACAGTTTTACATAATCAAATATCACACTACATGTGCTTTAGTATTTTAGTCAACACATTAAAATAAGTGTACTTCTTTAAAGCAAGAAAAAATATAATTAAAACAATGATTTAAAATGCACTTTAAAGTAAAACTTTTAATTTGACATTATTGGAAAGTTCACTTTTTTAAAGTATTCAAGTGAAAGTGTATCTCTTTAAGTGCACTTAAGTGGCCTTTAATTTAATTTATATTAGATTTTAGAGCAAATGCAAAAAATAACTCACAATTGCGAGGGAAAAAAGTCAGAATCGTGAGATGAAAATTGCCTTTTTTATTTTTTATTCCGCGGCAGAAACAAACGTCCATAAAAAAGGCCCTGGTTAAATCAAAAGTCGACTGATATCTCGATGTTCTCCTCTTCACAGTGAGAAATGTCGAGGAGTTTGTTGTAAGAAACACCAGAGATTGGACATGAATACTAAGTCTCAAAGAAGTGTGTAAAAATCAATGGAATGCTCTTTCTGGACACAATCCAAACGATAATAAAACACACTAAAGCATGCAGCGAGTGAAGGTCCAGCAGGGAAAACAGCCAATGCCACTTTAATCTTTATGTGCTTAAAGCTCAGATGGAGAGACAGTAATGCCTTTACACTGGCTTAAACATGTCTGAGTATTAACTTATATTAACTTGCACTAATAAGCCCTTGGGTTTATACACTGCTTAAAAGATCAGGAGTTCAATATGTGTGTAAAAAAAAAAAAAAAAAAAAAAAATTATATATATATATGTATGTGTGTAAATATATACATGTATTTATATTTTTTTTATTATTATTATTTTTTATGGCAATTAAATGCATTTGTACCCCCACATTTGCATATATATATATATATATATATATATATATATATATATATATATATATATATATATATATATATATATATATGTGTAAAGATTATTCTAATTAATGCACATTTAATGAGAATCAAGAATTATAGAATAATACAAAATAAAAATGCTGAGGTTTGAATTGCACTTAAAATAATGCACAAAAAATTATCTTCAAATAAATTGTAAAAAAAAAATTATTTTGCATTATTTTGAATATAATTCAAACCTCATTGTTTGTGATTTCTGTAATGGCAAATGAATGCAATATTTTTTAACAATATTTCTAACATGAATACACACACTTATACTGTACACACATAGGCCTATGCATACATACACACACACACACACACTTACAAATATATATAAATCAGTCCTGAAATGGGAAATGTTACATTAACCCGTTAACTGCTGACACCTGTATTTTAATATAGGCTACACTCCTTGGGAATTTTAGTACAAAAGAGTGCTCATTTGGATACAAACTTATGGATTATCTTATGTTTACTTCATATTTTGTTCTATTTTTACCCCAAATAGGACAATGTGAACATTATTCAGCTCTAAACTTTCTAAAAAAAAAAAAAAAGGGGGTGGGGGGTTTTGTTACATCGCTTAGCCTATAAAAAGCTGGTGCTGCAGCGTGCATTTTACTTTCACTTTTAAATTAGCATCAAATCACCCTTTGCAGGGAGTTTGATTGGCAGGCGATCTGACCAATCATAATACTCAACTGTCCCGTAGGTACAGTTGAGACAGAGGTGACAAAAAGCACCTTATTTTTATTCGCTAATTGTGGAAAATATAAACTACTTATGTGTATTATTGATTGATAATATATTAGTCTACAAGCTAATGTAATGTCATGTGGCATTTCATGTGAAAATTCAATTCTTTTAAGTAGGCCTTCAGATTTTTTCACAACCCTTTCTCTTTACATTCCTTTAACACTTCATTTAACTCATTTTAAGACTGTGCTTGCGATGAAACTCGACAAATCGGGCATTTAGGCATAATTTTGTCTATGTGACAGTAGTTTGCGTGTTATTCACTATTCACACAGACAGGAGAAACACAGACAGTTTTAAAAGCATTTGCATGAATAAGAGCGTGGAGATATATTGCAAGGCTATGACAGGATGACGGGGAAAACAGATACGGCATTAATTGAGTTAAATATTTTAGAAAAAAAAAAAAAAAGTGCGTTATATTGGCCTATACATATTCCTTTTGATTTTATACATATGCACCCGAATTTGTTTTTATAGGCTATATGTATATGAAAAATTTAATGAAGATGAATCACGATTCAAAACTATTTTAATGTGCAATTATATATTTAAAAAGTGTACATTATAATATATATATTCTAAGCTATATAAATGCCTCATTCATTAAAATAATGCTTGTTAAAGTTATGCAACATTGAAATACAGATCTTATTGCTCATTTATTGAATTATTTTCACAGTTAAAATGACGGAATATTGTCAAAACACAACATTATCACTCAATGTAATTCTGTAAAATCAGTAGTACCTGTTTGAGGGAGTCCTGAGAGCTTCAGAAAGTCTTCACACCGGCATGGGATGCTGTTCCCAAGTTCCCAGAGCAGTGGATGGAGTTTATCCCGGGAGAGAGAGAGAGATGTGTGTGTAACTGTAAGCACTATCATGTGAGGGATCTTCGGTCTGTCCGCTTCAGGGCTGATGAACTGGAAGGAAGGAGTAAAGCACTTCTGTTCTTCTCTCTCCGCAGGATTTCACCTCATTTTCTCACGGCTTGCTTTCAGAGCTTCACGACTGACACGCAGAAGGGGGGAAACGTGTACGGAGGGAGTTCACATGGAAAGGCTGTGGCTAAAAAGGCTCTTTTTAACTCTCTGAATGCCTGAGGGAATCTCCACACAGCTCTGACAGAGAACACTAGGCCACAAACTAACACGTCACATTGAGTTTGACAACCGAGAGGCTCTTTAAAGCACTAAACCAACAGCCGGACACAGAGAAAACACGGCATGAATGCGATGGACGAAGCTCTTACCTGAGCGGAAACACTCGTGTATAATCAGAGAGCTCGTGTTTGTTCCCCATTGACTCACAGCACAGTCCAAACGCTCCCGATTTAACATTAGCCTGTAACACTCGGAGCAGAAAACTGTCAGGTTGATCAGTAATAGTGGAGAAACACTCTGATACTCTGATCAGATGATAATGAATAACAGGGGAACAACGTACAGTTTCCCATCAACACTTTACTCTTTATTTTTGCGCCTCCTGTTCTCTTGATGAAACATGTCTATCTATCTATCTATCTATCTATCTATCTATCTATCTATCTATCTATCTATCTATCTATCTATCTATCTATCTATCTATCTATCTATCTTTTCATCCATATTTTTATCCATCTATCTATCCATCCATCTATCCATCCATCCATCTATCTATCTATCTTTCCATCTATCTATCTATCTATCTATCTATCTATCTATCTATCTATCTATCTATCTATCTATCTATCTATCTTTCCATCTATCTATCTATCACACTGTTGTGACTGTATTATGGTTTATCTGTGTTACAAGCCATCCCGAGTATTTTTATAAGGATAATGTATATTTATAATGCAATAACAGCCTTTATCACTGTATATAATACTATAAAATAATTTATTTTTTACTCTTTGACTGATAGCATCATTTTTTTTTTCAAGATTTCTATAGATATCGGGATATATCATTATCGTGAATTATTTGGGCCATGATAACCATGCAGTGTAATCTATCTATCTATCTATCTATCTATCTATCTATCTATCTATCTGTCTGTCTATCTATCTGTCTATCTATCTGTGTGTCTATCTATCTGTGTATCTATCTGTGTATCTATTGGTTCATCCATCCATCCATCCATCCCTTCATCCATGCACATTCTACTTTAAAATGGTCCATTAATTCCTCTCAGGCCTCTGGGGTCTCCCTGTGCTTATGTAAGAATCACTGAGGATTACATGGAAATTCCTTCCAAGCAGATTTATAACAATAGACCCCGAGAGTCAAATACCTTAAAAAATCCCTCCTATATGCACAGAACATCCCGAAGTACAGCACGGCCCGACGTCTAGATGACCGGGAAATAACGGGTAAAAAACGGGCACAGAATCTCAATAACTTCTGAGGATTCGATCATCAGTGCTTTGATTCGCATCTCAGGTGTGTTTGTGTGTTTGAGGGTTTAGCAGAAGCTTGATAATCTCCAACATATTGCTCTCCTGCGGCAGGGCTGTTTGATGTGTGTTTGCATACATCTCAGGGTGTGTGACATACCAGACCTCCCGACGGCACGCTGGGGGGGGGGGGGGGGGCAAACCTGTGCAAACCAACAACAGAAGCTACACGTCTCTCCTTAACACTTCAGAATCACTTTCTTTAACATTTGCAGTATTATAGTAAATAATTCTTAACTAAATTAAGTTAGAAATGACTTTCATTTTCATATTTTCTCCACAGACTTGTCAGCACAAAATCCCCAAAATTACAAATATGCTTTCACTTCCTTCCCAAATTAATATTTTAAGTTAACAGATGTACTGCATTGTCTAATTTTTATAGTCATGTTCACATTTCAGCAATTTATACTCCTGCATTTATAACTGCTTTTGAGACTCAAACAATAATCGTAATAGAAGATGCAACTTTTAGACGCAAGACGTTTCATTGCAGAAGTCAGATTTTCGATCCACTGCTGCTTCAATGCATGTGTAATGAGTGATTATAATCAAGGTATTAATCAATATTTTTCCTTTTAAATATCACACGAGTTGAATGACTTCTCTGAGCTTGTGAGATTTTACTAAGTTCTAGAAGTTCCCAGTGTGATTATGGGAAATGTTCTTTCGTGTGTTCTTTAAACGTCTGTATGTTGTATCTCTGAGGTGTGCAGTAACAGTGCGGGTTACAGAAATGAATTATGGACTTGTTTAAACGTGTCAAGACAAGCATCTGCTCTTCTAGGGGACCCTGACATCGAGGTCACGGGGTCACTGAAGTCTATAGCTTGAGCGACCACTTCTTAGTTAAAGTCTTTACTTCACGGTTAGATGTAAGAGTCCTCTCCTTGAGAGAAAGAACACGTTATCTTGATGTTTTGGGAAGAGTCTCTTGTTTATTGTTAGAACCCGACCAAATCCAACCTTGAAGAAGCTGTGTGTGTGTGTGTGTGTGTGTGTTCTTGGTTACAGGTTAAGGAACAAGTGGCATTATTGGAGATTGAATGACTTGTTTTATTCGACTAGAAACGCGATGTATCACATTTATGTGATACATTTGCTATGTTTATCTATTTCTTAGCCTTTCTTATTTTTTCTTGTGTGTGGTGAAGGGTATAACTGCTGTGTGTGTGTGTGTGTGTGTGTGTGTGTGTGTGTGTGTGTGTTTGTGTTGTAGGGTATAACTGCTGTGATCTTTGTAACTACTACGAACTCCTGTGTGAGTCTTGAAGCTGAACTTCTGCTGATGAAACTGCAAACTATCTTCAATAAAAAATGTCTTCAATTTATTATAATTCTAACTCTTGTCTTAAAGTGACAGCAATTCTAACTTTAATTAATCATATCTGGTCCTTGGGTCTTTAAAGGGGTCATCGGATGCCCATTTTCCAAAAGTTGGTATGATTATTTAGGGTCTTCGTGTAAAGTTTGTAATATACTTGATGGTTGTGTAAAACAACACCCTTTTTACCTCCCCAAAAACCGCTCTGTTCACAGCGACCCGTTTCGGTGCATGTCTCTTTAAATGATAATGAGCAACTGTAATATTTAAAAATATGTGATAAGGGATTTTTTAATCGAATCGACACACTACTACGGAAGCCCTGAACCGCAACGTAAAAAAAAAAAAAAATCTGTAAAAAAAAAAAAAAAGTATGTGTAAAAAAAAAAAAAAAAAAAAAAGTATGTAAAAAAAAAGTATGTAAAAAAAAAAAAGCTATCATTTCGAGATTAAAGTCGAAATGTTTCGAGATTAAAGTCGAAATGTTTCGAGAATAAAGTCTTCCGTAGTTGTGTGTGTGTGCTTGCCGTTATTTCACACGTGTGCGTGCGTGTGTGTGTGTGTAAATACATGCGCTTGTGAAGTCGAACTGCCGTCTATAGGTCTATAATAGGCACCGTACGTTCTGGATACATTTTAAGTGCATCATTCTGTATCCAATCATTTGACCGGATCCCGTGATTTCCTCAAATATAATAACCACCGGTGGTTGAGGAAAGATTCCCTGAAATGATTGTAAAGCGCTTTTAAGTGTAGGCCTACATTAGACATATGAAACTATTCATTCATAAAGCTGGATATCTTGATCCAGTCTGACAGTATATTTTATAACGTCCTATAGCCTAATGTCATGTTGGTAGACCTGTAGAATATCCCTTTGTTGAAAGCCCAGATAAAAGTAAAAAGCTATTATTTTGTGTAGATCCAGTTTACACACACACACGCATGAATGCCTGTGCGGCAATGTGAAATAACGGCAAGCACACACACAACTTCTACGGAAGACTTTATTCTCGAAACATTTCGACTTTAATCTCGAAACATTTCGACTTTAATCTCGAAACATTTCGACTTTAATCTCGAAATGATAGCTATTTTTTTTTTTTACATAATACATTTTTTTTTTTTACATACTTTTTTTTTTTTTTACAGATTTTTTTTTTTTTTTTTACGTTGCGGTTCAGGGCTTTCGTACACTACCTTTTATTATTGAAAAAAAAGACCGAAGCATGACACACGCATCTTGACGCAAGTGACGCACCGCGTTATGGCAACGACACCTCAGACTGACAGAAACGTAAACATAAATGTGAATTTAGGCTACTTTAGTTTAGTACAAATTGTCATGTTAATTATAATCAAATGCATTTAGTTTTATTGACCACAATATTATCATTGATATTTGTTTGAAAAGGGCACTTTTGATTTATTTTGAAATAGGGCAGGGGCTCCAGCACCCAAAGCCTCTGCACGTGCCATAAAGTGATGCCATGGCAACAAGTTCAGCAAAAGAACAGACAGAGAATGTCTAATAAGGGGAGAACTTCCACTCTCAGTGAACTTCCGGCTTCTGGACCGGCTGCAGTTCCACTCTGGCTCCACATGAGGGCGCTCACAGGACGAGTGCAGAATGAATGGAGGTCTATGGAGCGATACCCCTCAAAATCCACTTTTCTCAGGATACAATTTTTTGTCTAGTAATTTGAATGTTGTATTCGAAAGGAGATGCAAAGAAATTACACATTGCTGGGTGTTAGAGTCACTTATTTGCTTTAAAAAGTCTTTTAAAATGTCAGTGACGTCATACACATCGTACGACCAGAGATACTGCTTGACGGCAATCCTTCAGTCGCTTTGGTGCTTTCAGCTCTGCACTTTCTTTTCTCTCGAGGCATCGACAACACAGCTGACACAGGTAAACACACGACACAGCCGACACAGGTAAACACACAACACAGCTGACACAGGCAAACACACAACACAGCTGACACAGGCAAACACACGACACAGCCGACACAGGTAAACACACAACACAGCTGACACAGGCAAACACACAACACAGCTGACACAGGTAAACACACAACACAGCTGACACAGGCAAACACACAACACAGCTGACACAGGGAAACACACAACACAGCTGACACAGGCAAACACACAACACAGCTGACACAGGCAAACACACAACACAGCCGACACAGGTAAACACACAACACAGCTGACACAGGCAAACACACAACACAGCTGACACAGGGAAACACAACACAGCTGACACAGGCAAACACACAACACAGCTGACACAGGTAAACACACAACACAGCTGACACAGGCAAACACACAACACAGCTGACACAGGCAAACACACAACACAGCTGACACAGGCAAACACACAACACAGCTGACACAGGCAAACACACAACACAGCTGACACAGGTAAACACACAACACAGCTGACACAGGCAAACACACAACACAGCCGACACAGGTAAACACACAACACAGCCGACACAGGTAAACACACAACACAGCTGACACAGGCAAACACACAACACAGCTGACACAGGCAAACACACAACACAGCTGACACAGGCAAACACACAACACAGCTGACACAGGGAAACACACAACACAGCTGACACAGGCAAACACACAACACAGCCGACACAGGTAAACACACAACACAGCTGACACAGGCAAACACACAACACAGCTGACACAGGCAAACACACAACACAGCTGACACAGGGAAACACACAACACAGCTGACACAGGTAAACACACAACACAGCTGACACAGGGAAACACAACACAGCTGACACAGGCAAACACACAACACAGCTGACACAGGTAAACACACAACACAGCTGACACAGGCAAACACACAACACAGCTGACACAGGCAAACACACAACACAGCTGACACAGGCAAACACACAACACAGCTGACACAGGCAAACACACAACACAGCTGACACAGGCAAACACACAACACAGCTGACACAGGCAAACACACAACACAGCTGACACAGGGAAACACACAACACAGCCGACACAGGGAAACACACGACACAGCCGACACGGGCAAACACATGACACAGCTGACACGGGCAAACACACAACACAGCTGACACAGGCAAACACACAACACAGCTGACACAGGGAAACACACAACACAGCTGACACAGGTAAACACACAACACAGCTGACACAGGGAAACACAACACAGCTGACACAGGCAAACACACAACACAGCTGACACAGGTAAACACACAACACAGCTGACACAGGCAAACACACAACACAGCTGACACAGGGAAACACAACACAGCTGACACAGGCAAACACACAACACAGCTGACACAGGTAAACACACAACACAGCTGACACAGGCAAACACACAACACAGCTGACACAGGCAAACACACAACACAGCTGACACAGGGAAACACACAACACAGCTGACACAGGTAAACACACAACACAGCTGACACAGGGAAACACAACACAGCTGACACAGGCAAACACACAACACAGCTGACACAGGTAAACACACAACACAGCTGACACAGGCAAACACACAACACAGCTGACACAGGGAAACACACAACACAGCTGACACAGGGAAACACACAACACAGCTGACACAGGCAAACACACAACACAGCTGACACAGGCAAACACACGACACAGCTGACACAGGCAAACACACAACACAGCTGACACAGGGAAACACACAACACAGCTGACACAGGCAAACACACAACACAGCTGACACAGGGAAACACAACACAGCTGACACAGGCAAACACACAACACAGCTGACACAGGCAAACACACAACACAGCTGACACAGGCAAACACACAACACAGCTGACACAGGGAAACACACAACACAGCTGACACAGGGAAACACACAACACAGCCGACACAGGCAAACACACAACACAGCCGACACAGGCAAACACACAACACAGCCGACACAGGCAAACACACAACACAGCCGACACAGGCAAACACACAACACAGCCGACACAGGCAAACACACGACACAGCCGACACAGGGAAACACACAACACAGCCGACACAGGCAAACACACAACACAGCCGACACAGGCAAACACACAACACAGCCGACACAGGCAAACACACAACACAGCCGACACAGGCAAACACACGACACAGCCGACACAGGCAAACACACGACACAGCCGACACAGGCAAACACACAACACAGCCGACACAGGCAAACACACAACACAGCCGACACAGGTAAACACAACACAGCTGACACAGGCAAACACACGACACAGCTGACACAGGCAAACACAACACAGCTGACACAGGCAAACACACAACACAGCTGACACAGGTAAACACAACACAGCTGACACAGGTAAACACACAACACAGCTGACACAGGTAAACACAACACAGCTGACACAGGCAAACACACAACACAGCTGACACAGGCAAACACACAACACAGCTAACACAGGCAAACACACAACACAGCCGACACAGGCAAACACACGACACAGCCGACACAGGCAAACACACGACACAGCCGACACAGGCAAACACACGACACAGCCGACACAGGCAAACACACAACACAGCCGACACAGGCAAACACACGACACAGCCGACACAGGCAAACACACAACACAGCCGACACAGGCAAACACACGACACAGCCGACACAGGCAAACACACAACACAGCTGACACAGGCAAACACACAACACAGCTGACACAGGCAAACACACAACACAGCTGACACAGGCAAACACACAACACAGCTGACACAGGCAAACACACAACACAGCTGACACAGGGAAACACACAACACAGCTGACACAGGCAAACACACAACACAGCCGACACAGGCAAACACACAACACAGCCGACACAGGGAAACACACGACACAGCCAACACAGGGAAACACACAACACAGCCGACACAGGCAAACACACAACACAGCTGACACAGGTAAACACAACACAGCTGACACAGGTAAACACACAACACAGCTGACACAGGTAAACACACAACACAGCTGACACAGGCAAACACACAACACAGCTGACACAGGCAAACACACAACACAGCTGACACAGGTAAACACACAACACAGCTGACACAGGCAAACACACAACACAGCTGACACAGGCAAACACACAACACAGCTAACACAGGCAAACACACAACACAGCCGACACAGGCAAACACAACACAGCTGACACAGGTAAACACACAACACAGCTGACACAGGCAAACACACAACACAGCTGACACAGGCAAACACACAACACAGCTAACACAGGCAAACACACAACACAGCCGACACAGGCAAACACACAACACAGCCGACACAGGCAAACACACAACACAGCCGACACAGGCAAACACACAACACAGCTGACACAGGCAAACACACGACACAGCTGACACAGGCAAACACACAACACAGCTGACACAGGCAAACACACAACACAGCTGACACAGGCAAACACACAACACAGCTGACACAGGCAAACACACAACACAGCTGACACAGGCAAACACACAACACAGCTGACACAGGGAAACACACGACACAGCCGACACAGGGAAACACACAACACAGCCGACACAGGCAAACACACAACACAGCTGACACAGGCAAACACACAACACAGCTGACACAGGGAAACACACAACACAGCTGACACAGGTAAACACAACACAGCTGACACAGGTAAACACACAACACAGCTGACACAGGTAAACACACAACACAGCTGACACAGGCAAACACACAACACAGCTGACACAGGCAAACACACAACACAGCCGACACAGGTAAACACAACACAGCTGACACAGGTAAACACACAACACAGCCGACACAGGTAAACACACAACACAGCTGACACAGGTAAATACACATGCTAGAAGAGCTTTTGTTTTGTTGTTTTAAAAGACCACGCCGAAAATACACACACACACACACACAGTGCCATCAAGCGGTATCTCTGGTCGTAATCAGTCCTTCACTGACCAATCAGCGTTCATTAGCAGAATGCTAGCGTGTTATGGGCAACAACAACTCAACCAGTAAGAAATCGAAAGGACATAAGTACTCGTTCATTCAACTTTCGACCTATAACCCATGTTGAACCTACAATCAAATCTGAGATTTCTCAACGGCAATCGGGTGGAAGAGACACATTTAGCCGTCTAGCCCCATAGACTCCCATTCATTCTGCACTCGCCCGCGATCACCCCCAGTGGAGCTCTGGTGGAACTACAACCACAATTCGGTGCAATAGGACTTAATAGGGAGTGGCCAGGCTCCGGTATAGACCTTCTGTAGCCCCGTCCCTTTTCAGCGCTCGTTGTCTTTTGACTTCCGGTCTGTATTTTCACAGCGATTTTGCGTGTTTATTAATGAACGGCTTGTTTTAAAATCACAGAAATATACAGAGCGACCGCAAAACCGGAAGATAAAAGACAATGTGAATTTTGCATCCGATGACCCCTTGAACTGTAAATTCCCTAACAGGCCGCTACAGGTAAATACCTATAAGTGCAGTAACCAGTAAAACTACTTCCACTACAAACCAGTGTGTTTATGATTATAATAAAACAATATAACAAACCAGCTAGCAATATCAAGCCGCATGTTTTCTACAGCTGAAATAAAGAAAAGTGGATGATACCAGAAATCTTGCACAATCATGATTCCACTAAAAAGTGGTGTAAAAATAAGGTCACTCTTAAAATAATAACTCCCCCCTGAAAGCAAATGTTAAGTATAACTAAAAAAAATGAAAACATTCGCCACACATGCTACTTTTGTCATTACATGCATTTATTTGAGAGGGAAAAGCCATACACATCTCTTTGTGTTTACCAGTACAGTTTGATTAATTTAACAGGTAATTTTAAAAATTACTAAAAATAAAGCATTACAAACATTGGGTTGGGGGCACAGAAGTGTAGATCTCAAGGTCAAAGACAATCAAAGCTCCTCCGAAGCCTGGCAGACTGAGCTCTGCTTTCACAGTCAGAGCCGACATCAACCAGGCGAGAAAGAGAAAGAGAGAAACCGAGAAAAGCACCAACCACAGAGCCTGGAATGGTGGCGAGTACTACATTTATCGGGTCAGGCCTCGCTTCGATGTCACAAGCTTCTCGTTTGTCCTACGTTGGTGACATCCTCTGAGGTAAAGTTTAGTCTCTAGTGTCTCCAGCGGCAGTAGCTTCACACAAGTTTAGTGTTTTCTTCATCAAGTCTTGTGGTCCGACTGCCTCTTTGTAAATGGCGGCTTTCATACCCAAACACACTCTTGATTTACATAATATACTCTCGCAGAGCTCCGCCCCCATTTATATAAATCAACAGAGCCCCGCCCCCTTTCCCAAACCCCAACCAATCAAAATAGGAAAAAACTTTAAACTTAATATTTGCTCTTTATAGAATCTGAAAATATACACCAAAAGGGGGAAAATCCCACAATAACAGATTTAAAAAAAGAAGAAGAACAAAGAGGAACAGGGAGAGAGAAGAAAAAAAAAAAGAGAGAGAGAGAGAAAAAAAATAATCATCACACAACAGACTCGGGTTGTTTAAAATAAATACAAACTGATTCAGCCAAGCAGAATAAAGAGCCGAGAAAGGTTTAAAGGCAAGTCCTGTCTTCGGATGAGTGCGTATGGTGACACACAGGGTTACCAATGGAAGACAGAATGAGTTTATGTGTATTTGTGTGTGTGTGAGAGAGGGAAGAGAGAGTGAAAATTGTTCAATTCATTCGCCTTGAATCGTCTGGATCACTCAGATGATTCGCTAAAGATCAATAATTACCCAGCCGAGGCAGAAGCCGCTCGTTCCTCAGGTTTCAGGCGCTCTCGGGGCTTCAGAGGTGCTGGTTGATGGTGAGATCAGACGTGGATGTTGTGGCTGATTCCTGAGCAGCAGCAGGAACGAACAGAAAGCGGATGTGTGTGTCGCTTTGGTACGAGTCTTTTTTTTGTGTGTGTGTGTGTTTAGGAGACAATAATAATGACAAACGCACACATACACTCGAGTGCAACGAAGCACTCGCTAAACAACTTCCACCAGCCGGACGAGATCTGAAAGCCAAAACCAATGAAATGTCTTTGCTCAAAGTGTTCCAGCTGGCCAGTCTTTCTAATGCATTACAACCTCCAGTCCACGAGGGGGCGACGGTGAGCAGCGGCGCGCCACGGTCAACAGCATGAAGTGGTTGAACAGAAGAAGGTCGCCGGTTAGCGGAAAGCGTTTCTCTGCATGTGTGTCTTTGGTAACTGAACACCATCGCTGGACGAACATACTGAACAACTTTACGGCAACTCACCAATCACAGATGAGGTTTTCGTAATTTGAATATAATGCCAATTTTCACAAAAGGTCGGTCATTCGAGGGAAGATTCGAGTTCCCGGTGTTGTTTTGAAAATTTATGGAAAAGACACGAGAAAGACGGAAAGAGTCCAGAGGAATATGAGCCTCTTCTGATTCTCACTACACGTGTGGACCCTGGGAAGAGACAAATGCGGGTTAGCTTAACCAGACTTCCTCTTAAAGCACGTTCATACGTTATTATTCCATGAACTCCTTCATAAACATGGGAATTTCCTTGCATTACCTAGGTTACAGCATTATGGTGCATCTCTGCTGGTGTCCAGACTGGCATCAAGGAGAAGCTCCTCTAAATCCTGCCCGCAGCTCAGCTCTGCAGTCACGCTCACTAACACACACACACACACACACACACACACACACATTATAAAACGGTTAGTTTTCTGTGTTCACAAGTTTGTCTTTTCAATATAAAAGTCTTCTCTACTGACTGACTCACTCATAAAGACAGTCTTTGCTGCATCTACTGGTGAAATAATGTAACTTCTGTTGCTGTTCACGGTCAGGGACTATTTTTTCCAGCGGAAGGAAGGCTTATAGTGATTTTACTTCATGAAAGTTGCATTGATACATATTTTTTTGGCTTTAATATTGGTATTGTGTGGTAACTGTTTTATAAAAGCAATAAGGTACGAGAGGCTAGCGCTGTATTGTGAATAAGTCACGAGTGAAGGGGTTTCTCCACGTCGGGTCGGGTCGTGTCTAACAACTCCCTTCAGCCGTGACCTATTCACGATACAGCGCTAGCCTTGAGTACCTTATAGCTTGCGTATCATTCCCGGCACGTTCAAAATCACTATCGAGAGGATATATTGTCTTTGTGCTTTCACTATACTCGGGTTAGAGGGATACTCCACTTTTTTTTGGAAATAGGCTCATTTTACAACTCCCCCAGAGTTAAACAGTTGAGTTTTACTGTTTTCGAATCCATTCAGCCGATCTCCGGGTCTGGCGGTACCACTTTTAGCATAGCTTAGCATAGATCATTGAATCGGACAGGACCGCTCTCATTCCTGCGTAATAATCAAGAAACTTTGCTGCCGTACCATGAGTCCAGCAGGTGTAATGATATGACGCAGCGCCTGAAAATAGGTCTGATAGGTTAGACAAACTTAGTCCCGGTCATGTTGGAAGTTACCGAGCTGGGGACTATTTTCAGGCGCTGCGTCATATCATTACGCCTGCTGGACTCATATCATTACGCCTGCTGGACTCATATCATTACGCCTGCTGGACTCATGGTACGGCAGCAAAGTTTCTTGATTATTACGCAGGAATGAGAGTATAGTTCCTAGCCATATCAGCCTAGAAAATCACAACTTTTCATTTTCCGTCGGTCTTAGTGCACGATGTAACTACAGAAGAGTCAAGTTTTAAATAGGAAAAATATCGAAACTCTTTGGTCATTTTTTTGAGAGAGATGCTAATGGTCCTGTCCGATTCAATGATCTATGCTAAGCTATGCTAAAAGTGGTACCGCCAGACCCGGAGATCGGCTGAATGGATTCGAAAACGGTAAAACTCAACTTTTTGAGTTTGTAAAGTGAGCCTATTTCCAAAAAAAGTGGAGTATCCCTTTAAGTCCTGTTCACAGCTCAGTCCAATATGACTAAATGGTGCAAAAGTATCACTATTTCACCACAGTTGTGAGCTTATGAGTTGCATGCAAAAAGATGAAAAACAAATGCGGCGAAGGACCCGGTAACCCCGGTAACAAAGAAGCTGCGCTACTTCCTGTTTCTGAACATTCAGATTTCTGAATTCACAAATACTTAATGGGCTATTTATATTCAAATCTGTTTATACTTTAAAATGTTTTTTACACTTTAATCTGGAACTAAAACACACCCTAGATATTGTATTGTTTTATTGGTTTAAAATGTTAGAACAACATTTAGGTTTTGTCACTTAATTCAATACCGTGATAAAAGCTTCAGCAATTGTCGTGATATGAAAATTTGATACATCACATGCCTAATTTAGACCAATGCAATGCGTAAAAATTGTAAGATGACACGTTTATTTATAAAGCGCCATTAAAAACAATGGGCAGAATGAAAATGCAAATGCACGCTTAAATTAGGCGGTGCTTAAAGGACAACAGAAACACAGTGAGATTGGGAGACCTCTCCGTAACACCAACAGGCCTGAACCGGCGCTTTAACAGCAGATTATTCATATCCATTTATTTATTGCACCATACAGTCGCCTTGGTCTGAACAGGCCTTGATAGCAAGAAAACACAAGAAACTTGATAGTCCGATTCACAAGAAAATTACTGTTATAAGTATATTACGTCCCATCTTCCATTGAATGAGCAATTCTGGAAAAACATGACTCACTAAATTAACTGCATGTTATTACTTTCAGTGATGCCAGTCTCAAAATCAAAAGCAAGTGTAGATTTACATATTTGCATTTTGCAACAGATTTTCTTTAATATATAATAAAAGAAATGCAGACAAAAAATTCATGTTTTTCGTGCATATAATCGTCTGGTAATATTTTATAATAGGGGTGAGAATCCCCACGATATGATTTTTATTGTGATTTTAAACATTTAAGTCATAATTATAAGAAGTCATAATCTGGCAGGGAGTAAATATTAATTAATAAATATTATAAAAAAATATTATATTGAGTTTAATCAGACTGAAAAGATCGATGTATCCCCACGCAATACTCTAATGTATTGACCTTTTTTCCCTCCATCCCTATTTTATAATGTCATCTAATCAACACTGAACAACTGAATAATGACTGTTTACTATTGTATTTTTAGAGAATTGAATTCTGTTTGCATCACTGAATCATTATGTTCCTGTTTATCTCTGTAAAGCTGCTTTGAAACAATCTATGATTATAAAAGGTGACGACTTCACAGTGAGATTGATGTGAACAGGTCTTAGGAACCAAGGAAATGTAATTTAATCAAAATATATATGCGTGTGTGTATATATATATATATATATATAATAATAATTATATAATATGAGACAACCCAAGTCTCCATTGACTTTGCATTGTGTGAAGCTTCCTCCTTGTCATTTCTGACTTATAACAAAAAACAAAACAACGTCTAAAAGCTGCTATGTGACGAGGTGTACAGCAAACAAGCTAAAAAACCCAGAAATACGTTTTTATAAGCTGTCGACCCCAAAAACCGAGCGTTTAAGGAGACAAAAGTGGGTACAGGCTGGAACTAATGGGTAAATTGTGGGATCCTGACACTAAAAATACACTATGTGTGCAGTAAACATTTTGTCACTGGTAAGTAAAATATCCAAATGTCAGTTTAATATATTATATTTCTGCAAGCTAAGCTATCCTGTCGCCGATTGCGTTCCCCTCCAGTGGGCGTCAGTCAGTTCGACAGCTTATAAAAACTGGGTTTTGTTTAGCTTGTTTGCTGTACACCTCGTCACATAGCAGCTTTTAGACGTCGTTTTGTTTTTTGTTATAAGTCAGAAATGACAAGAGGCAGCTTCACACAATGCCGAGTCACTGGAGACGGTTGATGACGTGGAATATGAGGTGATCCACTGGTAACTCACCATGCTCCATAATGCAGCTGGCTGGTTTGAGTCCCTCTGCCTCGAGCAGGTGAAAGGCAAACTCTGGCTTCAGCCCATTGGGCAACACTATTCCCGTGCTCCTAACCGGACAACCTTCTTCTTCTTCTTCTTCTTCAGGAGATCCCTCTTGTGCACTACTGCCCTCCGTTTCTAGGAGTTCATGACCTCCTGTGACCTCCAGCTCTCGCAGTTCTCCAGGGTTTCGCGTCCCGTCCGGAGACGGTCCTGACTCTGATGGCTCTCTTTGGGTGGGACTCGATTCCTGCATCTGTTCAGCGTGAGAGGAGGACATCTGGTCCTCTTGTGATGTTTTTGTCTTAGCATTTACTGGTACCTCCTGCTCTAAGTGAGTCTGATCGAGTCTAACTTGGCTTTCAAACGGCGTCGCAAGTTCCTGTTGCTGAACTTCATCAGAATGAGTTGCATTCTCTCGCTCATCTGCAAGCGAGGACGCTGACGTGTTTATTACTTCGGCGGGCGCTGGTGTCGTTTCTGCATGCGATGTTAACGTGCTGAGCTCAGACTCTGCTAGTTGTGTTGATATCTGCTCAGGCGCTTGTGAAGGTGCATCTAAAGGTGCTTTTATGTGGATTTGTGTGGGTGTTTCAGATGTTTGGCTCTCTACCGCCCTCTCGAGGACACATTTTGGCAATGCAGTCGCTTGTTGCTGCTCAGGAGGGCTTTCAACACGCGTCACCATAAAGATTTTGTGTCCTCTACCGGGACTAGACACAGAGAAAAGGCGGCCAGGAGATGATGGGGCTCCGGAGGAAACATTGGCCTCGGTCACTTTGATTCCCGAAATGAGGGCTGGAGATCCCGGTAGAGGCGGCGCCAAGGGCACGACCTTACAGCTGTTTATTGCAGGAATCGGTATTGGAGATGTGCTCTGTGTAGACGCACTCGACGCCGCTACCATCTCCTCCTCATCCTCAGTGTCTGAGTCGGAGTCGTCTTGCACCGTCGTCTCTTGATCTTTGACTTCTTGGCTCTCGGATACGTCCTCTTCATTGCCCTCCTCGGTTGAGTCTCTCTGAACAGCAGCGTTGTCTTCCTCGCTCTTCTCAGCAGACGCATCTTCCTCATCCTCCTGAGCTTGCTCCTCTGTGGCGATTTCTGGCATTGAGGCGGACTGTCTCATTTTCTGTTCTGTTTCTTCCTTCTCTTTGGCCAAGATGAAGTTCCTCTTGCAGCCGTTCTGAATGTCGGCCAGCAGGCCGCGCTGTGTCTCAATGAAACTCTTCACCTGTACCAACACAGAGAAAAATAAAAGCTGTAGTGCAGTTATGCAATAACAAGAGATCACTGCCATAGTTACGTGCTGAACACTGTAGTAAATAATTAACTAGTTAGTGGAAAAATAAAATAAGAGGCTCCAATATAATATATATAAACAGCAATATTTACCCTGATCTTAAAAACGAATCCAACATGAAGACTTTAAAGGGGTCATATAATGGTACATGCACTTTTACAAGTTGATTGTACTGAAATGTGTGTTGGCAGTGCCTGTACACAACCATCATAAAATGATAAAAATCCATCCAGTGTTTTTTTTTTTATCTCCTTACATGTTTTACCCGTCTCAAATCAAGCCGTCTGACCGTGTGACGTCACACGGTCGGACACCCCAGCAGCGCTTCAACACAGACCCACAGCAGAACACAGCAGTCATTTTAATGTTCCTAAATCCGAACCGCTGAAGACGCAGTGGCTGAGTTTGTTTTCGAAGGGAATATTCCCCACGATCAACGTCAATGCTTTCATGTTTGCACGAATCATTTCACCAGACTGCTCGAGGGTCAGTAAAGCTGGTTTTGCTAAGAAGCTGCTCCTGAAAAAAGGATCGGTACCAACTATTCGTGTTCCTGCTGCACCTCCAGAAGAAGTAGTGAGTGTAACATTTTATTAACCTTTATATTAATCTTTATATTAATCTTTGCAAATCGCTAGCACGCTTCACGATGAATGCGGCTAAGGTTTACACTCAGGGTACATTACCCCATGTTTTCTATGTACGACGTTCTCAATATAATTCATAATCCCACGTTTATAATGAACAACGCGTTATGGTTATTGTGTTATTACAAACGGTGTCCGCACAGAACAGAGGGGCGGGGTGAGCAAAGCTCATTATCATTTAAAGACACATGCACTTAAACGGCGTGCTGAAAACAGAGCTGTTTTTGACCAGGTAAAATGAGTGTTTTCTTACAATACTAATGAGAATTTTTAATTAAAGTATATTACAAACTTTTCATTTAGACCCAAAGAATCATAATAATTTGTACAAAAATGGCATTATATGACCCCTTTAATATTTCTCATGGAAATGGAAATTGATAAAACTTACCATATCTAATGTCGTATCTGGCTTAACGCTCTCATGCACATTGCATGTTGTGAGATAAAGAAGGATCAGGAAACTAGTCTAATTAAACTGGAAACGTAATGCCCGAAAAAAACAACAACACATTGAAACTACTGTTGCGACATATTAGCATATTAGTGTTGTAAAGTTGTAAATATACTCAGTCCTACTTTATATCAAGCTAAATCTTTTCCCCTCCCCTTTAACAAACCCTCACCGTCTCTTTCTTGGGCTCTCGGTCCAGGTCGAGTCGGAGCAGAGATGTGTTGACCTTGAAGGCGAGGGAGAGAGCCATGAGGCCGCCGGTCTTGATCTCGTTCTCCCGCATGTCTAGCCGGAGGAGCCTCGGACTCTCCGCGATGAACTCCGCTATAGCGACAGCTCCTATCACATGAACAAGCACACGATCATCTTCGTGCTCACACACACTCAACACAAGCTGGCCTCTATAGGGCTGCACGATACTGGGAAAAACGTACATTGCGATATTTTGTTTTTCGATTGATTGATTGATTCCTTTATTACCCCCATGGGGAAGTTTTGTTGCTTGGAACCACAAAGAACCAACAATATACATACATAAATATAAAAACATGAAAACACCCCATAATATTTTTTTTTTAAAAAACCTAATCATCACGGACACCCGCTCAGTAAACACTCAGTAAACACCAACACTACCAATTTTGCTGCCTGTGGCAGGAATGATATTTTTTCCCCTATTTTTAAAAATGGCTGGCATCCCAAATCTCCCGAGGGTAATCTCTCAAATTTATCAAACAGAGGATGCCTATTGTCTGATATGATTTTTGTAGCTTTACTAAGGCAGCTGGTTTGATCAATGTTCAAGACCTCTTAGACGGATACCAAGTAGTTTACTCGCAATACTCAAAACTTTCCTAAGCGAACTCTTTTGTTCCACAGTGACATTTCCAAACCAACAGGTGATACAAAATGTAAAAACACTTTCAATAAAATAATTATAAAACACTCTTAGGATTGAGACGCTTACATTAAATGACAACATCTTCCTAAGGAAGTATAGTCTTTGCTGTCCTTTTTTGTACACAGCTTCAGTCCAAAGACAACCCCGAGGACGTATTTATACTCATTAACACACTGAATCGGCTCCCCTGTAATAGTGGTCACACTCACTGAAGACTCCTTCCTAAACTCATTACACATCTCCTTTGTTTTTGAAATATTTAACTTAAGGTTTGACATTTCACACCAAAAAATAATGTGATTTAAAACTGTCCTCGTCCCCCTGAAGGAGACTGACTAATGCAGTATCATCTGCAAATTTGATTAGATATCTCCCTGAAAGGGCACTTATACAGTTGTTTGTGTACAATATAAACAATAGGGGTGAGAGGACACAGCCTTGTGGGAATCCAACATTACTAATTTATTTATCCGACAGTGATCCACCCACACTCACTCACTCGCTCGCTCGCTGTACTCCCGCAACCACATAATCAGTCCTCCATCTAGGTTAACAAATTTTATATTACGATACAAAAACAATTTCACCAGATGATTTGAATAGCTCTATTTGAAAATAATTAATCATTCTAGAATAATTAGGGTAATTTTGTAGACGATTGAATCTGCACAGAAAATGATATATATAAAAAGCATAGATAAATACAATAGAAAAAAGATACAATTGAAATAAGCAGTGCTTTATGTTTTTTTTTAGGTAAATGTTTGTTTTTATTTTTATTTTTATTTTTTTTATGTTTTCAGGTACAAAAATTGTAAAATAACAGTCTTCACTATATAAATGAAGACCTAAAATGACACGCATCAGTATTCTTTCTCTGTTTACGACACATAACCGACTGTGTTTACGAGGATTCTCACCGAGACGTGAGATTTTGCGTGCACGTGTCCGTTTAAGCTCTAAAGTGCGCGGCTCTGTGTGCGCGCACAGAAAACTCGACTTAAAAACACATGCAAATGATAAACTTTCACTCTATGATGGTTAAACTTTCCAAATAATCCGCGAATCATATGCATTCTGAGCATCTGGCGCATACGGATCAACTACGATCCCTATACTTGACATCGCATATGCTGCGATGTGACTATTACGGATGCGCACATCGCGATATCGATGCTAAAACGATAAATCGTCATCAAAGTCACCCATCTTTAATGAAGCAAATTCATTGTGGTCTTGTGTAAGTTCACGTTTGCACTCCAGATCTTACCTTCACAGGAGAGTTTGGTGGAGGCCAGACCCAGCCTGAGGATGGACCGGTTCGCTACGAGTCCGTCTTTCAGTTTGTGCACTCCTTCGTTCCCTACTGCGTTATGGCCCAGGTTCAGTGTTTCCAAGCTCTGAGTGTACGGCTGCAGCAGCAGAGAGCGAGAGAGATGGATCAGTGAAAGTAAGAGTGGAAATAGAAGAAGAAAAACAATTGAAGGAACCGAAAGTGGAGTAAATATTCAGTGTGAACTAGGTATGCACCGGTGAGGACATCTTTACACCGATAAATAAACTTATGACAACACCGGGGTGGGGGAGGGATAATGTGTATAATTTGCGAGAATCAGGGAGCAATCAGAGAATCAGCTGCAATCAGAATGTGGGGTATTGAAATCAATTTTAAATGCACACTCTCTTTTTACATTCTCTTTCGAATTCGCAATCATGCGTATTCTGCATACAGGGAGCGCCGGTCTGATTGCACATTTAACAAGATAATATATGTCAATAACGCTCAGGATCTGTTGCGCACCAAATCCTCCATCGTCTTGTCAGTCTTCTCTCCTCACTCTTGTCATGTGATAAGTGAAATCTGACTCCAGTTGCTCGTGCTGTTTGGAGCAGAGCAGACGCTTTCAGTTCATAATTGTAGTGTCCGTTGTTCAACTGAACTAATGGTAAATGGTTATGTGGTGGATATAAACTCCGAAATCAGAGGAAAAGTTCAAAATCGCGAGATGTAAACTCAAAATTCAGAGAAAAAGTAAAAAAAAAAAATGCGAGATGTAAACTCAATTTCAAAAAAGTTAAAAATTGAGATATAAACTCAGAATTCCAAAAAAAAAAAAATTGTGAGATATAAACTCAGAATTAAAAAAAAAGTAAAAAATTGAGATATAAACTCAGAATTCCAAAAAAAAAAAAAAAATTGAGATATAAACTCAGAATTCCACAAAAGTTAAAAATTGCGAGATATAAACTCAGAATTCCAAAAAAATTAAAATTGTGAGATATAAACTCAGAATTCCAAAAAAAATAAAATTGTGAGATATAAACTCAGAATTCCAAAAAAGTTAAAAATTGTGAGATATAAACTCAGAATTCCAAAAAAGTTAAAAATTGTGAGATATAAACTCAGAATTCCGCGAAAAGGTTCAGGATTCCAAGAAAATGTTAAAAATTGTGAGATATAAACCCAGAATTTCGAAAAAGTTACAAATTGTGAGATATAAACTTTGAATTCCAAAAAAAGTAAAAAATTGAGATATAAACTCAGAATTCCAAAAAAATAAAAAATTGTGAGATATAAACTCAGAATTAAAAAAAAAGTAAAAATTTGAGATATAAACTCAGAATTCCAAAAAAAAAAAAAAATTGAGATATAAACTCAGAATTCCACAAAAGGTAAAAATTGCGAGATATAAACTCAGAATTCCAAAAAAATTAAAATTGTGAGATATAAACTCAGAATTCCAAAAAAAAAAAAAATTGAGATATAAACTCAGAATTCCACAAAAGTTAAAAATTGCGAGATATAAACTCAGAATTCCCAAAAAATTAAAATTGTGAGATATAAACTCAGAATTCCAAAAAAAATAAAATTGTGAGATATAAACTCAGAATTCCAAAAAAGTTAAAAATTGTGAGATATAAACTCAGAATTCCAAAAAAGTTAAAAATTGTGAGATATAAACTCAGAATTCCGCGAAAAGGTTCAGGATTCCAAGAAAATGTTAAAAATTGTGAGATATAAACCCAGAATTTCGAAAAAGTTACAAATTGTGAGATATAAACTTTGAATTCCAAAAAAAGTAAAAAATTGAGATATAAACTCAGAATTCCAAAAAAATAAAAAATTGTGAGATATAAACTCAGAATTAAAAAAAAAGTAAAAAATTGAGATATAAACTCAGAATTCCAAAAAAAAAAAAAAATTGAGATATAAACTCAGAATTCCACAAAAGTTAAAAATTGCGAGATATAAACTCAGAATTCCAAAAAAATTAAAATTGTGAGATATAAACTCAGAATTCCAAAAAAAAAAAAAATTGAGATATAAACTCAGAATTCCACAAAAGTTAAAAATTGCGAGATATAAACTCAGAATTCCAAAAAAATTAAAATTGTGAGATATAAACTCAGAATTCCAAAAAAATTAAAATTGTGAGATATAAACTCAGAATTCCAAAAAAGTTAAAAATTGTGAGATATAAACTCAGAATTCCAAAAAAGTTAAAAATTGTGAGATATAAACTCAGAATTCCGCGAAAAGGTTCAGGATTCCAAGAAAATGTTAAAAATTGTGAGATATAAACCCAGAATTTCAAAAAAGTTACAAATTGTGAGATATAAACTTTGAATTCCAAAAAAAGTTAAAAATTGTGAGATATAAACTCACATCTGCTCGAAAAAATTCAGAATTGTGAGAAATTTTTTTATTCCACGGCGGAAACACACTTCCATAGGAATCTAACAGGAACTACTGTGTTCTTGCAGTAAAGCGTGTGGACGTACGCTCAGACACTGTTTATAAACCACACAGCCTGTTCAGAAGGCATGCACACACTGCAGTGCATTACACACAAGGCTGTGAGAATGTGTGTGTGCCTTTAGTCCTTAATTAACAAAAAGATGCCAGGACACACGTAAACACAAGCGCTGCACGGTCAGCATCTGCCAAACAGCCACAGCTTCCACTCAATCTCCATAATGGCCATCTGACTGAATGAGGACAGGCCTCGTCTCACCGTCATGTGATCGCGGTGGACATGCTGTAGTGCCAGTCATTTCACAAGAAGGCATGAGGGGCTTTTGTTATGTCGTATATGCAATACCGGTCAAATGTTAGTATTTTTTTATGATTTTGAAAGGGGTCTTATATGCTCACCAAGGCTGAATTTATTTGATCTAAAGAGTAAAAACAGTCATATTTAAAATATTTAAAAATACTGTTTTCTTTTTAATATATTCAAAATGTAAAAGTAAGAGAGATTTTTCAAATAAATTAATACTTTTATTCAGCAAGGACACTTTAAATGGATCAAATGTGACAGACTTTTATAAATGTTATAAAAGATTACAATTATTAGTTCAAACAATTCTGGTTCTTTTAACTTTCTCAAAGAATCCTGAAAAATAAAATAAAATCGAAGTACATATTTGACAGTTTAAAGGCCGATTCGAGTGTGTATTTTCACAGAGAAAATAATTCAAAGAATGTAAGAAGTCAAAATTATGTTTAATAAGGAACAAAAGAAAACTGAGAACGGTGCTGTTGGTTGATCTTTGTAGTTTGTAGTTCACCCAAAACATCTGTGATTACATTGTAAGTATAACTAGCTAGTAAAAAATATTTTTTCAAACTGCAAAAATATTACACCTGAAACCATTAGTCGATATTATCATAAAAAAATGGTCAGGGTTTATGTTGATGAATAGTCAGTCAAAAAATAAATCACCCTGATTAATCTAATAACGGTTAGATTAGTCGATTATTAAAAATCTAATAATGGTTAGATTAGTCGATTATTAAAAATCTAATAATGGTTAGATTAGTCGATTATTAAAAATCTAATGAGGGTTTGATTAGTCGATTATTAAAATTCTAATGACGGTTAGATTAGTCGATTATTAAAAATCTAATGACGGTTAGATTAGTCGATTATTAAAAAATTATTAAACTAACTAGAGATTTTCATAGTCAATGAATTGATTAATCGTTAATACAATATTACTAGTATTTTCCTATTACTAAATAATCAGCTTTTTTCCAAGCATTTATATTTAGTAGTATTAGTATTATTATTATGTAGTACACAATTATATTTCAGTAATACTTAATTTTAATGTCTTTGTTACATGTACTTAGTTTAGTAAAAATTTTGGTTACACTTTATTTTAAGGTGTCAGTAGGCACGTTTCCATTACAGATTTGCGCAAAACTTTTGCGATTTTTTCTAAATGTCAACAAAAAACCTTTGTGAAATGACGGCGTTTCCATTAACTGATGTTATGCGACTAAAACTACATTTTTTCCTCTCGAGATCAGTAAAATCATTCCAAAAAACATGGCAATGGACGTTAGTAGGTTTCTGTACTATATCCCAGCCACTGCACTGGCCATTATTATTAATCGAAGGAGACGTATGTGTGTTTTCAAGCATTAATGGTGAGGAACGACCCTTATTATACTTGTGAGCGGCACATATGAGGTGTTTCTGGGTGTTTCTCCCTCAGATCTGCTTCAAGCTCTTGATTGTGCCATTTCTTTGAGGTTTAGAATCCAGTATTCCTGTAATTCTTTTGTCTTTTATGAATTTAATAAAGAACTCTGTCTCGTATTCAGTCCAAACACACCGCGTCATCTACGTCAGCTGACCTGTAAATGCACAAAAACTGCCTGAAAAACCTCCTCATGCGAGCGTAAAAACTTTCTTGCGATAAATGGGAGTTTTTGCGAAATTGACGTGTTTCCATTGGCCGTATTTTCAATTCGCAATTTCAAATTGCGCAATTTGAAAGGTAATGGAAACACAGCTATTGTTACAGTGCAATTATGTTTTTAAGCACTGAGTAATATTAATTAATTACATGTACTTACTATAGGGTTAGGGTAGGATTAGGGTTTGGTTGAGGGTTAGTTGCATGTAATTATGCATAATATACTGTTATTACTATGGTAAGTACATGTAACATATGTAACAAAGACACTAAAAGTGTTACCAAAATTTTAAATCATGCATAATTACAAATAACTAACCCTAAACCAAACCCTTTAGTAAGTACATGGTTGCTAATTAAGATTGCGCAGAAGTTCATTGCATAATTACACAAAAACGGACACCTCAAAACAAAAGTGTAAACTCTATTTCTTTCAGGTTTACAAAGTTTTCTCAGAAGACCATGAAAATCTGTGTTGAGCTTGGAGTGAATTTTGTGACGAAATCCCGTTTTGCTTTGTCGTGTTGCTCTTGGTGTGAATAAGCCCTGTGAAACTGTCCATGGAAACGTTTGAGACATAATAGTGTGGATGTTTACCAGAGCGGCGGTCAGGTAGCCCATGCCATTGTGTGTGAGCTGGTTGTTCCAGAGCACCAGGGTGACCAAACCCTTCCTCTGCTCCTTGAGACCCTCACATATATACGCCAACCCTGAGGAAATACACACAAAGAGCTAAAGAGTGCTACAATTGGCTGAATGACAAGTACACAGATTTCTGGAGGAGGAGAGCAAGCGGAGACACGAGGTCAGACCTGAGTCGAGTATGTGATTGTTTCTCAGGTCCAGAATCTGGATGTTGTAGTTGAACTTCAGCAGGTTCCCCAACTGAGCCGAATCCTGCAGACCGTTCAACTTATTGTCAGCCAAATACAGCTCTCTGAGGTTCATGTTCATCTTCAGTGCCGTGGCTGCACACACACACACACACATGAAACAAGTTGCCTTTTAGTTGCTTCATTCATTTGTGGAAAATGGTTAACCCTATACATTAGAATCAGAAAGAGCTTAATTGCTAATTGTGCTTGCAATGCACACACAAGGAATTGTTCTCGCTTACATATACATACAACAACACGCATAATAATACAATTTAAAAAGAAAAATATGAAAAGTATAAAAACCTAGAACAGGCATATTTACAGATATTAACACATGTACAGTCAAAACGACAACAGAACTCGTTCAGATCCTCAGCCAGTTGTTGATTCGCAGCAGATTGAGGTGACGATGTCTTGTAATTGGTGATGATCCACACTGATGCAGGATTGTTGGACGAAAACTGTTTTTCCAGCTTCTCTTTCCTCTTTCATCTGTGTTTTTGGCCTGTTTGTACAAGAGCACTTCTGTAGGCATGTTCTTTGGCTTGGCCAAGCTGTCTGAGTTTTGCAGTAAACCATGGCTGATCATCATTATCACTATGTTAAGTAAGTTCTGGTAGGAACGCACATGTTCTCACATAAACTGATGTAGTGAGTTCATCTAGATCAGTGGCTTCAGCTTCGAAAACACTCAGTTCAGTCGAGACAGGCTTGTAGATCACGCTCTGCTTCGCGGGTCCATCTCTGTACAGTCCTTACTGTAGCCCAGGGATGCACCCAATCCAGATTTTTGGGGTTCGGCCGAAACCGAATCCTACTCCCATCCTCAATCCATTAACACAGTAAACACATTAATGAAGTAAACGACGTCCACAGTAGGGGTGTCGAAATTAATCGTTTCTACAATGCATCGCGATGCAGACGAGGACGATTCAGTAATAGACCATAACCGATTTTATACCATGGTCTTGGTGAATACTCGATTCTGATTGGCTGCAGGGTGTCCATTAAAAAGTGATAGAGGACACCTAGTAAATAAACCGTCAGGCGTAACCAGGGAAACCAAGTTATTGTTTGTAAAAACTTTAGATTTCGATTGTAAAACGAATTAAAATATAAACTAATGTTTTAAAAAAGTGTTATTTGGCAAGTGTCAGGTATTAATGGACTCCACTGCGCGTCGGACGGTTCACGCCTCGCCGTTGTCCATTAATACCTGACAATGGACACCTCGTCGGGCATTAACCCTTACATAATGTACTGACGCTTTTCTGAGATCATTTGTCGTGCTAGCATACAATGGCAGAGGGAGGTGAGACGCGAGTGCGAGTGATTAAAAATGCTCCAACTACTCTGGCAGAGCCTGACTGCTTTAGAGATGTGCGGATGATCTCCAACATCACCCGAACCCGCAGCCAAAAACAAATCATCCACCCGCCCCAACCATTTTCTCTGAATTAAATTTCCGCACCCGATGGTCAAATTACAATTATTCTGTGTTGTTACGTGTGATTATAAATGGATGATCGTCACCTTCAACAGCGGACTCGGCGACGGTTGATGCGCGCATCTTTAATGGTAACATAATACACTGATTGATGAGCGCTACTTTTAAATGAACATTTCTTTTAAACAAAATTTATTTGACAGATTTTCCTTTTCTTAATGGCATAAAGAAGCTTTACTCCCTTAAGCTGGAATGTCACTGTTTCTGTCACTGCGACTTCCTGAACAGGCGAGCACACACACACACACACACACGCACACGCACACACACACACACACACACACACACACACACACACACACACACACACACACACACACACACACACACACACACACACACACACACACACACACACACACACACACACACACACACACACACACACACACACACACACACACACACAGGATGCAGTGCATCGCGATATCGAATTGAACTGAATCGATGACATGATAATCGTAATCAAACCGAACCGTGAGACCAGTGTAGGTTCACACCCCTAGTCCACAGCAGTGTATTTTTCATTTTATTTTATTTTAACTAAAAAAAGAAAGAATTGGCAACATTATGCCAGGATGACAAGTGGGAAAACCTATTTTGACAATTACCATAGGCCTATGTTTACCCTATATCAAGATCCAATCAATATTTAAAATATTAGCCTTTTAGATGTATAAGGCCCACTGTTTGTTCAGTGTAGAGCTAGCAAAGCTGGTAATGGTCGTGGCTGAGACTGTCCTTCCTTTGCTGTTCCTGAAGTTGCTGCATTTCGGCTGCCGTCTGTCGATTCCTTCATGCACAACTCGTATTCTTTCGGATGTTTCATACAAAAATGTTTTAACAGCGGCGATGTTGTGTATTGTTTAGGGTCCTTGCCACCACGAGACAAATCGGCATTGCAAATTGAACATGTAGCTCGACTTGAATCGCCTTCTTTTGACTGAAAGTACTGCCAAACAACACTTTCTGCTCACGAGTTCCATTTCCACTTTCTCACAGCCGACTGCACTCGAACGGTCCACCTTCGTAAACACCTTCCCGTAATCAACGGCGCCGTGACGTCGACCAACGTAGCGCGCGTAGCGCAAGCCAAGGCCCCGTCAAAAAGCCCAATATTCATCCCAAGCAGAATCCTGGATTCGGTGCATCCCTACTGTAGGCTCCAATGGACCAAACATTAGTCAGAGAGTCCCGAAACTGCTCTGGGAACAGTGATATGTGTCCTTTATTGTACTGGCCTGTATTTAGATAGTTCATGTGGTTAAATCTTTTAAAGTCCCAGAAAATAATAACAACAGAGTCCGGGTGATTTTGCTAGACGTCTGTAATGTGATCAGCCAGTGTTTGCAGCGCTGTGCTCACGCAGGCTTGAGGAGGGATGCCAACATTAAAACAAACAAGAAAAACTCATGCGGAAAATAAAAAGGCATTCTAAGGCCTCTAGATTATCAGTGGCCAAAACTTGTACACAATCTACAACATGCCTTCTGTCATCTGACGGATAGTTCACACTCTTTTAGAAAGTCATAATTTGTATATATCGTTATTAATATTTCAAGATGAAAATTTACTCGACTAAAACAACAGGTTTACTTGATTATCCATGCTCACAATTTTTTTTTTTTTTTGAAAAATCATGACAAAATGTGAGTATCAGATAAGATACATCAGGCTTTTTCATGAATCATTTTTATTTAGAGGAACAAACTGAGCTATGTATATGGCCAAAAAGGAGGATGACATTCTGATGTAATACTTCTAATGCAAACCAATGAGATCTTTATGACAGCATAGCAGACTACTTACAGAACATGCATATCGTCACTCTATCTGACAATGATGTCTTAGTAAGCTGATATTTAAATGCTTTGTTTTATGATCAAAGCAATTAATGCAACGCAATACAATTACGATTGAGAAATGAACACAAATAAACGTTCCTGATGATCATATTTGATACTCACATTTTAACAAACAATTTGGATAATCACATAAACCCAGGGTTCGTACAGATACTGTAAAAAGAAATTCCAGGACTTTCAAGGACTTTTCAAGCACTACTTTCTAGGTTTTCAAGGACTACAATCCGAGATCTCACTTATCAAACACTATCTTTAGTATGTTTTAAGGATTTTTAAAACTTAAATTACAGATATAAGGTATCCAAAATATAACTTACAACATATTTAATGTTTAAAATGGCTATTATTTTTCAATAAATAATATTTTATATTATAATGTTGCCATACTTCGTATAATCAGACAGGCTAGTGTTAATTTTGAATGAAAATATTGTATTTTTTTTGTTTTTTCGAAAAAATATATTGTATTTTAAGTAAGTAAAGCACTTTTTAAGTACCTCTTCATAAATATGGCTGTTTTCAAGGGTTTTCCATGACTGAATTCAAGTACTTCAAGTACTTTAAGCACCTTGTATGAACCCTGTAAACCTAAGTTGTGTCCACAGTGTTCCCGATAATTGTTTTTTGCATGCATTATTATCATAATTTGTATATATCGTTATTAATATTTCAAGATGAAAATTTACTCGACTAAAGCAACAGGTTTACTTGATTATCCATACTTACTTTTTTTTTTGTTGAAAAATAAAAAGCCTTCCTCAAAAGCCTGATGATCATATTTGATACTCACATTTTAACAAACAATATGGATAATCACATAAAACCTAAGTTGTGTCCACAGTGTTCCCGATAATTGTTTTTTGCATGCATTACCCAGCAGCATCAGCGGCCGTCCTGAGATGCCGGCGTTCTCCAGGTGCAGGACCGCCAGGCTGCCGCTGATCCGTAGAGCTCGGGCCACGAACGGGGCCGAATGGTCCAACAGAGGAGTGTTACGGGCATCCAGGTACTGCAGAGAGCTCGTCTGGAGGAGACACACAGATGGAGGAAGATGAGCACACCGGCCGGAGCGGGTTAAAGGAGTAGTTCACTTTAAAATTAAAAATCAAAACTAACTTAAGCCCGACAATAACTTTATTCTAGAGCTGCTGTAAAGCCAAAACAATCTCTGTTATTTTGATTTCCTATTATCACTGTAAAGCTGCTCTGAAACAACCTATATTGTTAAAAGCGCTATATAAATGAAGCTGACTTGACTTGACATCAGCTGTTCCTAACGAGTGTGACATGAGTGTCAGTCCCGGTCTCACCTTCCTCATCATGTGTGCGGCGGCCTGCCACCCGCGGGTGCCGATGTGCTTGTTGCTGGAGATGTTGAGATGAGTGGCGGATTCATAATACTCGATCATATCGAACAAAGCTGATGCTCCCTGAGACACAGAAGAAGACACGCTCTTATTATTTTTTATTTATTCTGTACAGCATTTCAGAATAAAGAGCGAATTAATTGCTGTGTGTTTTGTTTATTCAGGAGAAGGAGAATTTGAAAGGGATGTTTGCAAAACACACACACACACACACACATGCAGACAACCTGAGATACCATGAAAACCACCTGGCGCTCCTGTTCAGGGACTGATGAGGGAAACATGTCTCTATTATCGCTAAGGCATAATTAAAAACATTATTAAAACACATATTACCATGGTACATACACAAACGGTCAAAAGTTTGGAATAAATGAGATTTGATTTGTTTTGGAAATAAGTCTCTTCTGCTAATATCAGTAATATTGTGAAATATTTCTACAATTTAAAACAGCTGTTGAATGTGAATATATTGTAAACTGATTTATTTCTGTGATCAAAGCATCATTACTCCAGTCTTCAGTGTCACATGATCCTTCAGAAATCATTCTGATGATGATTTGCTGCTCAAGAAACATTTATGATTATTATCAGTGTTGAAAACAGTTTTGCTGCTTCATATATTTTGAAAGTGTGATACTTTTTTTTTTTCAGGATTCTTTGATGAATAGACAGCTCGAAAGAACAGCATTTATCTATTTTATGTTTTTAAATCTTACCCCAAACTTTTGAATGGTAGTGTATCACAGTTTTGATAATATCAAAAATGTTTCTTCATTTCATTTTTTCCTTTATTTTATTTATAAAGCACAATTAAAACAACGTAATGTTGACCAATGTGCTGTACAGTCACACAATAAAATTACATAGATAAAATGTACTTTCAGACAAAACAAACATCTGTTAAGAGCCTCTTGCCAATTGACCTTTCACAGGGAGTTTGATTGACAGGCATTCTGACCTATCATAATCCGCCATCCGCCGAATCCGCCATTTTTGTCCGACAAAGCAGTCAGGAGAGTTTGCAGATTAACGTTGAACGGTCAATTAACCTACTGAACCAAACGCTAATTCTAGCAAATGTAACTAAAGCTAAAGAGGGAGCCAGTTTAGATGTAGAGGTAGATTACTCCAGCGCTCTGGAGCTGCTACAGCAAATGCCCGATCAACACTCAATTCCAATCGAGTCCTCTGATTTGCTGATCTGAGAGACCTAGAAGGTTTATGTATATGAAGGAGATGCACTAAGTATGGTGGGGCCGAATTATGCAATGCTTTATATACAAAAATCAATAATTTTAAATCAGTTCTGAACTGCACAGGCAACCAATGAAGTGAAATGTTGTTACATGCTGCTTTTTACGAGTCCCTGATAAAAGTCTGGCAGAACCAATTGAAGACGGTTTAACAGTACTTGGCTGACACCCACATACAGCGAGTTACAATAATCTAGTCATACAGAAATAAAAGCGTGAATAATCCTTTCAAAATCACTGGAGGACAAGAACGGTTTAACCTTTGCTATTGATCTTAAATGGAAGAAACAAGATTTTACCACTGAATTGATCTATTTGTCAAATTTCAAAGAACTATCAAATTGGACACAAGGTTCTTCACTACAGATTTACAGAGACTCAACGGGTTTTGAGTGTCAGGGGTCCCGAACCCCAAGATGATTCTTCATCATCAAATCAGCATATTATAACGATTTCTGAAGGATCATGTGACACTGAATAAATTACAATATAATCACATAGAAAAGTTATTTTAAAAAGTAAATGTAATAATATTACTGTATTTTATTGTATTATTGATCAAATAAATGATGCAGCCTTGGTGAGCATAACAGGCTTCTTTTTGTAAAACATTTTTTACTTTTGAGCGGTAGTGTATATATATATATATATATATATATATATATATATATAATAATAATTTCAAGGTAACATGTCCAAATGTAATTTTACTATATGGCAACCATGAAATAAATGTGTGATGATGATTAGTTATTTTATATTACAGTTATATAGATTTTAATTTCATCCTGGATAAGAGCCCAGACTGTGTCCCACATGACGCTGTAAGCACTGAGCATTAGCGTGCATGTTTGTACATGTGAAAGTGTCTGTGCGTCTCCAAAGAAAAAATGGTTTTGTTTCCAACATCTTTACACTAGAGATTTACACTGTCCTATAAACAGCACGAGTCGTTCACTTTTCACACAGTGACCTCAGACAAGCCGAGACAAAACGCCTGAAATACTCACTTGATGGACACAATGCAGAGCAGAAGGAGAGAGATGTCGTTTACACCTGGCATTAAGATGTGTTTTGGTCGATCGGATCACAAGTAGACGAGGGATAATATTTATGCATTAGGTCAGTAGGCGGAGAGTAGACGGTCTTTTGTGGCTGTTTGAACACTTTTGACCACTTGAGCTTTTACACTAAGATAGCAATCCGGTCGAATGCGTTTTCGACTACCTCTGAAAGTGGCCGAAAGTGCACAAGTTCAAAACGTTTTAGACCCCTTTTACACCAAAACGCATCTTAATACCAGTTGTAAACAGGGCCAGAGAGAGAGAGAGAGAGAGAGAGAGAGAGAGAGAGAGAGAGAGAGAGAGAGAGAGAGAGAGAGAGAGAGAGAGAGAGAGAGAGAGAGAGAGAGAGAGAGAGAGAGAGAGAGAGAGAGAGAGAGAGAGAGAACATCTAATACCTATGATTGGACAGAAGAAAGAAGAGATAGACACACAAAAGTCAGTAATACACACACACACTGTGATGCACTAAAATCAAACAAGCAAATAAAATGACTGACAGGTGATACCTTAATAAAGACCACATAGCTATTTTAGCTAACTTGTTGAGAGCATGTGGTAACAGAAGTTTAAAAAGCAATTCTAGACACCATTTCCAAACTTTCAACAATATGTTCAAGTATATGTAAACGGTCCAACAGAAAACAGCTCTTTCTGACCACTTTAAGAGAGACATCATTTATTCAAACAACATTTTACAAACCAATTATTTCTAAATAATCAAGATGGCTGCGTACGCTAGTGCACGGAGTGATATACGTGTTAGTCTGCTTTTGTGTGTTACAGATCTCACTGGAAGAACAGCCTGTCACTCTTCATGATGGAGCATGACGTCCCAGTCCACCAGTCACCTTGCACAGTTTAAAAACCAGTATTACCACTATGTAAGGCTGGGAAGGAGTGACTGTCCCGCTGTATTACACACACTAGGCTTAGGAGTGAGTGCCACCCCTGTGCATTTTGTTTGCTTGGACATTTACAGAGCGTTTATTCATGCGCTTGAGCGCTTCATTTATATTTTAAAAGCTCAATGGTTTGGTATTTCTCTGTATTGTAGAACAATGAATGCACTTACATGCACGTTCTTAACCAGATTACGCTTAACCCGACAATACACGTGATCATGTGAAAGCGTTAACCCGTTTTCTCTGTCGGCTTATTGAAGTGTGCATGTGTGATGTGTAACCTCATTTGTGACCCATTTGTTTTAAATTGAGATTTATACATTATCTGGAAGCTGAATAAATAAGATGTGTGGTTTGTTAGGATAGGACAATATTTGGCCCGAGAAACAACTATTTGAAAATCTGAAGGTGCAAAAGAATCTAAATATTGAGAAAATCTCTTTTAAAGTTGTGCATTTATGTTGGCGATTGTGCTGCATTCACTCACAAAAATAAATGTTTTACATATTTTCGGTAGTAAATTTACAAAATATCTTCATGGAACATGATCTTCACTTGATGATTTTTGGCATAAAAGAAAAATCGATAATATTGACCCATATAATGTATTGTTGGCTATTGACACAAATAAACCCGTGCGACTCGTGACTGGTTTTGTGATCCAGAGTCACATTTATTAATAAAGTCTTGTAAACGTGGTTTACCTGCGTTATCTGGCTTTTATATCGGGTTTTGCATGTAAACCATGCAAAACAACAGGTCATTTCAATAAGCTCTTCTGTGAGTTATCAGCGTACAGGTGTGCACGTACATGTAAATGTAAAATGTCCAGTAAATATTTAAGTAATAAGATTAATATCATAAACGTGCGATTAGTCGACTATTGGCTTAAATGGACGACTAGTCAACTACATAAATATTTAGTCGGGGGAAGTTTCTTAAACAATGCTTATCATCTTGCACTTCTCTGTGAGGGGAATGTGTTTGACTGAGGCACATACACACTCTCTGAAGACTGAAGCGAAACTCAGCAGTGTTTAAAGGGTTAGTTCACCCAAAAATGAAAACTCTGTCAGTAATTACTCTCCCTCATGTTGTTCCAACCTCGTCAGACTTTCGTTCATCTTCAGAACACAAATTAAGATATCTTTGATGAAATCTGAGAGCTGTCTCACTCCTCCATAAGCTTCTGTGTTATTGATATCTGCCATCCCAGAAAAGTTAGTAAAGACATCGTTAAAATAGTCCAAGTGACTACAGTGGCTCAACCTTAAGTTTATCAAGCGACGAGAATACTTTCTGTGCGCAAAAATAACGACTTTATTCAACTCTTCATTTTACTCTGTGTTCCTCTGAGTGAGTTCACCTAGTGTAACAGCGCAGCGCTTCTGGGTTGTACGTCAGAACGGAGGCTCACTATTGGCCAGCATCACACGCATCACATGACCAGCGTCGACCAATAGTGAGACTCCGTTCTGACGTACAACCCAGAAGTACTGCAGTTACACAACATGAATAAAGTTGTTATTTTTGTTTGTTTTTGCGCACAAAAAGTATTCTCGCCGCTTGATAAACTTAAGGTTGAGCCACTGTAGTCACTTGGACTATTTTAACGATGTCTTTACTAACTTTTCTGGGATGGCAGATATTAATTACCTAGTGAGACCGCTCTCAGATTTCATAAAAAATATCTTAATTTCGAAGACGAACGAAAGTCTGACGGGGTTGGAACAACATGAGGGCGAGTAATTACTGAGTTTTCATTTTTGGGCGAACTAACCCTTTAATTGGTCCGAGCTCTGATGAGAAGCAGCGTATGGTGTTGTGAACACACACACACACACACTATAAACACACACACACTATAAACACAACGTCTGCATACAATACACACAGAGGAGGCGGGAGAGGGCTCAATGTTTCTGGAGGACCCTGAAAACAAACACCAATGTGCAGTTCATGGCTAGGGTTTAAAGGTAAGGAAGATTAGGAGCGCAGCAAATGCTTTCAGACACAGGAGAACAACAAACACGCTGAGAGTTCACGGAGGCGCAGCCGGGGGACACACACTTCCCATGGCCAGTCAAACGTCCAACAACACTGGACTGGAGAAGGAAAAACTGATCCCAGACAGGCAATAATAATAATAATAATAATGCACACAAATAATATAAATAACTAATAAAATACTGTCAACAAATAAATATAAATAAATGCACATTTATTTATATAGTGCGTTTGACGATGCACATTGTTTCAAAGCAAAGTGTAAAGATCTACACACAATAGTAATACACTATACTGTAGTAATATAGCAATATATATAGTATATAATAATACACATATTTTATTGTGCGGATTAGAATGTGTCTATATAGTACATTTAACATCTTTTATTTCACAATAGCAAATAAACAAATGAATAAATACAACAAGTCTGTCATGGGAATAAATAAATAAATAAAGCCAGTTTTCCATGACACATCTCCCTTCAGTAGTGGTGTTCAGGAGTGAGTGTGTGTTTGTATATATGGAAGACGCTGAGAGATCCATCCAGCTTATGACTTATGGGAAAATGAACTCAAAGCATTAACTCAAGTTGAGTCCAGGAGCGGCCTCAAGTAACCTTTGAGAAACAGCCTGAATTTATGTCTCCAGAGCTCCTAATATCTGTGTTTATGTTGGACAAACACAATCTGTATCACACCAGACATACGTAGCCAACACGGTAACACAACACAACCAAACACACAACTGTGGCTGCTTAGCCACTAATTAGACGTGCATAGATGTGCAATAGGACACTTTGATAGTGTAACAGCACTGATAACTGAAATCAGAGCACTGCACACGCCATTACAGAAGCTCAGGCCGTTTTAAAGATGGAAAGAGAACAAAATGAATGACTCTGCGGTCAGAAAGCTAATCAGCATACGGCGGAAATGAGATAAAAAAACACTCACGTCTTCGTCCAAGTTGGTCTGCTCCAGATCCACTACTTTAAACTGCACCCGCTTAAAGATTTCCTCCAGAGATTCACATGATTTATAGTCCAGCTTCTCTCCTACGAGAATGACAAATGATAAAAAAAAAAAAAAAAAGGAGATATTACTTTCAACTTTTGCACTGATATGGTTCTTTATATTTTTTTATAACGACACAGATCAAAGCCAAACACACGGCTAATCTCATGATTTTTCTGCAACTTTATTATTTACAGTAAACCTGAATGATTTGAGGATGAGATCAGCTTGTCTATGGACACACACCCATTAACTACACAAACTAAACAAGCATACAAACCAGTCTCAACATGCTGAACTCAACGGAGGGGGTGTGTATGCGAATGCATGAAAACATGTGACATACATCAATTCATTTCCATGAGATTCCCATGACTTTTTCTAGCTGTTCATAATTCATGAACAGTAACTACAAAGTATACTGGATTGATATTTCATAGATTTATCATCCAAAAGTTTGGGTCCTGAAGATTTTTAGTGATTTTCTAAAGAAGTCTCTTCTGCTCACCAAGTTGCATTTATTTGATTAACAATATAGCAAAACAGTAATATTGTGAAATATTATTACAGTTTAAACAGTTGTTTTCTATGTCAATATATTGTTTATTCCTGTGATCAACACTGGATTTTCAGCATCATTACTCCAGTCTTCAGTGTCTCATGATCCTTCAGAAATCATTATGATGAGTTGATGCTCAAGAAACATTTATGATTATTATCAATGTTGAAAACAGTTTCGTAAAAAAAAAAAAAAAAAAATCTGGATTGTTTGACGAACGCAAAGATTAAAAGAACATCATGTAATTGAAATATCAATCTTTGGAACAAAGTCTTTCATGTCACTTTTGATCAATTTATTACATCCTTGCTTTGTATTTAATTATATTACATTATATTGAATAAATGCAGTAAGATTATGAGAAATCTTATTCGTTTGAATGGTAGTGTATACAGTATATAGAGAGACTGAACATCTTTTAGCCAATGAAATATATTAAATAGGAGACAAACAAGAAAAACTCACATTCACTAAAGACATTCTCATGATTGATTACATTTATATGACTAGAAATCACAATTTAAAATTCCCTGAACGTTCAATGACCGTCCGAACATTGAACCTTGTGATAAAGCCCATTTTCAGCTCACCTTTGAGGTCTAGGCACTCGTTTCGCTGTGTCAGGTCTTTTAAGTCCTATGGACAAAAAAAGAAAAAGAAAGAGATTACTATTAAGAGATGAATGTTTGATTCTTATTGAATAACCAGCCATGATCATTAATGTAACTCTAGTCAGAAAAGTGTGTGTGCAATGACAAGTGGTTTGAAGAATTGAAGATTGAAGAATCAATAAACTGACTAATACACTCGAGGTCAATTGAGATACAGAATGAGTTTTTTTGAAAATGTAAAAATGCAGAAGGTTGTGTGTGATAGGCACGTTTATGGGTAGATTTAGTGTAAGAGGAGAGGATATACAGTTTCTACAGTAAAACATCCATTACGTCTATGGAGAGTCCCCACAAAGATAGTGAACCAGACGTGTGTGTGTGTGTGTTCAGTAACATGTCTCGCACTGGAACTAGGGGACTACGAGACTAAGAGCTGAAAGTATGCCAGTATAAACGTTGAATTCATACGTTTCAAGGCTGTGTAAACACTAGGACGTCTGTGCTGTGAAACACCAGGGGCCGCTGCCCTAAACCTGTTCTCTGATCAGCAATCTCTCCAAAGCATTCAGAGTCACCACCTGACATTTAATGCTGCCATGCAAACAGCATCTGACCCTGAGCTTTCTAATGTGACTTCAATGAGCCTTGTGTTTCTGCTGTTACACAAACCACCTGCGGTCATCTTTTCCTCAGCAATCAGAGACTTGGGTGGTGTACACTTGTGCTGGTGAGGAGGGAAACTGTATTAAAGAGGATCTATTATGCTTTTTTTTCCCCATGTTCACTTTCTTTATTGTGTAATGTTGCTGTTTGAGCAAAGTCCCTCCAGCGGGAGTTCTTCTCTATATCAGTGTCAGTGTTTCTGAACTCCCTGAAACGACTCCATTGTAGTCTTGAGTTTCTTCCAGGAACGAACACGTCACAATATTCCTCATTATAATAATTAATGTGCAGAATAAAGGGGCGGGGCCTGGTTGAGTCAGTTAGTAGTGTGTTAAACTGGCGGTTATGGTAAGAGGCGGGACATTTCCCAAACACACTCGAAGCGCTCAACCAATCACAACACACTGCTCCAGCCGACCAATCAGAGCACAGTGTGCTTTTCAGAAGGAGGGGCTTCATAGAGACAGGAAGTAAACAGAGCGTTACTGACAGACTGGGAAGAGAGGAGCCGCAACAATGGAGAATATGGGGAATTTTTTTACTACTTAGTAGATCCCAAATCATCTTTATCAAGCTCGTATATTAAAGTTCAATAATTTCACTTAAATGGCAATGCAAATGACCTATTAATTGTCATTTAAGTGAAATTACTTAACTTAAATATACAAGCTTTATAAAAATTATCATTCTAGAAGAAAATTTCAGATGGCACTTAGAGGCTTTTGCATCTGAACTCTTCATATATATATATATATATATATATATATATATATATATATATATATATATATATACAGTACAGGCCAAAAGTTTGGACACATTACTATTTTTAATGTTTTTGAAAGAAGTTTCTTCTGCTCATCAAGCCTGCATTTATTTGATCAAAAATACAGAAAAAAATGTAATATTGTGATATATTATTACAATTTAAAATAATTGGTTTTCAATTTATTATACTTTAAATTATCATTTATTTCGGTGATGCAAAGCTGAATTTTCAGGATCATTACTCCAGTCTTCAGTGTCACATGTGACATCCAGTCAATCACATGATCCTTTAGAAATCATTCTAATGTTCTGATTTATTATGAGTGTTGGAAACAGTTCTGCTGCCTAATATATTTGATGAATAAAAGGTTAAAAAGAACTGCATTTATTCAAAATAATTTTTTTTTTTTTAAATATAAATCTTCTTTATTATCACTTTTTATCAATTTAACACATCCTTGCTGAATAAAAGTATTGATTTATTTAAAAAAAAAGAAAAAAATTACTGACCCCAAATTACTGACCAGTAGTGTATATTGTTTTTATAAAAGATTTCTATCTTGAAAAAATTTGCTTCTTTTTTTTCTTTTCTTTTTTCTTTTTCTTTTTTTTATTCATCAAAGTATCCTAAAAACGTATCACAGGGTATGAAAAAATATTAAGCAGCAGAACTGTTTCCAACTTTGATAATGAATCATCATATTAGAATGATTTCTAAAGGATCATTTGATAGACTGGAGGAATGATCCTGAAAATTCAGCTTTGCATCACCGAAATACATGATAATTTAAAGTATAATAAATTGAAAACCAATTATTTTAAATTGTAATAATATATCACAATATTACATTTTTTTCTGTATTTTTGATCAAATAAATGCAGGCTTGATGAGCAGAAGAAACTTCTTTCAAAAACATTAAAAATAGTAATGTGTCCAAACTTTTGGCCTGTACTGTATATATATATATATATATATATATATATATATATATATATATATATATATATATATATATATATATATATATATATATATATATGGCCACTTGCCATCTGTGGTAAGTAAACTGTCATAAACGGAGCATTAATCTTCTTAGTACCTTTTCTCTCTCTCTCTCTCTCTCTCTCTCTCTCTCTCTCTCTCTAGCGCATTTCTTTTATAGGCCTGTTTGTGAAGTCATTTTTCCAGGGGTGACTAAGCAATGAAGAGAGAGGAACACAAGCACAGACTGAGGTGGTGGAAAAACACATACGTACACACGCACTCAGTAATGACCGGCTATTTTCTGCCCTGGGGACTCCCAGTGGAAATTTACCACGGTGCCCTCGGAAGGATTTAACAGGCCGATGTCCTTCTGCACAACTACAGGTTACACGTATTGCACCAAAAATGCATTACATGAAAAAAGTACACTTGCAGAGAAAAATAAAGGAATGGACAAGAAACAGATGGGAGACACAAAAGAACGGGAACGGAGAGAAAGAGGGGAGGAGAACGACAGCATGTGCTGGTTGGTGAGTGATTGTGGGTGTTAGCTGGCATCTCTGTGCAAACATCAGGCCACGATAACATGATGGCTCTCTTTCTGTCCGTTTCAGTGACTCAGCTAGAAGCAGACGGGAGAAACTGCTCACTCTCTCTCTCTCTCTCTCTCTCTCTCTCTCTCTATCCATCGCTCTGGGTCAGCAGGCATGCACGTGTCCTCCTGCCTCATCAAAACACACTGCAGAGTCTCACCTGAAATCTTTCATGCATTTTTGAAGTCAGCATGCAATTAAAATCACCCTGTCTATTTTCTCATCATGCATTCAGGTCCGTTTTGATATGCATGCCTATCGGTGAACCATTGCAGTGTGGGAAATTTACCATCTTTTCATCTCAAAGTGAAAGTTACGCAACAGTAGGTTTCATCAATTCGGACCGTTTTTGGGCAACCATGAGTTATAAGTTTAAATGAATTTAATTAAATAAATTTATTATTCAATTGGGGTTGATACTGGAAATTCTCAGATTGTATATTCTTAATTTCATATGATATATATTTTTCTTGCATCACAGTGGATTTTCTGTGTAAAATTTGAAATTTCTAAAAAAATATATATATATAACCAAAAGGGCTAAAAGCATTAACATGGTTTTATTATCAAGGTTTATTTTTCTCCAACAACAGCCATAATTAGTTTTTCATAACCATTTATTCATTTTATTTAATTTTTTTGCTGCAGAGCCATTAAGACGTCAAATTTTAGTAACGTCAAATTTGAACCTTTGAAAATCACAACATTAGTAATTTCAATGCATAATTGCTTATTGTTATAGGAAGTCTAGTAGTTAAACATTAGCTGACAGAAAACAGGCACATTCCCGTTGAGCTCTAACCAAACCATTATAACGCTACATGCAAATAACCCAGAATTTGCCTGGGGGTGTGTGTGTCATCAGGACAGGGAGAAATGACCGTTTGTTGACTCGGTTTGGTACGTTTACGACGCTGTGCCTGTAAGAGGCTTTCAGTGAGCGAGCTGCAGCCAGAGGGAGTCAGGAGGCATGTGACTGGGCCGATGCCAGAGGTCAGGGAGGTTATATGTTTGTGATCAGAGTACAAATGTAATCCAGCACAACGGGCCAACTGGGGATACAAAAGAGATTATTAACGTGCACGATAAAGCTTCCCTTTCTTCAGTGAGGGTGTAATTTATGGGGAGTTTGGGCAAAAATGCAACCCAAATTCAAGATAAGGGGTCAAAAAATTAAAATGAAAAGTGTCAATTGCGGCATTTCATCTAAATCTGCTCACGTTGCATCAAAGCACTTGCTATTATACCTAGCTATTTTTTGAGCATTATAACCAATCATGCATGTTTCTGTTGAGTGTATGAATGCAATGTCCAATCAGAGGTGTTCAGATTAGTCACCAGCAATTGAGAAATCAGTTGTTGCGAGAGTGCATAACTCTGTAACCTTGCACTAGACTAAAGTCACGGACTGCGTGCTTTCCTTGCTTTTTGTATACAAGTTATACTTTTTCTTTATGATACTAAAATACAAGACATAATAATGTACATGTCTTGATTTTCTAATGCATTAAAAATCTATAAATTAATTCATAGTTATAAACTTTTGTCCGAGTAGCCTACAAGAATATGACAAGCCACTTCCCCACACATAAATTATGTATTCTATTAATCAACATTAACAATCATTATTACAACATCAAGAGCAATATTCTGCAATAATGATGTCATAATATTGCCCTGTAATGAATTCATGTTTTTTTTTAATCATTTATATACTTTATGTAGGCTATCACTGTGCAATTGTTGTGTAAATACATGAATGCCACCTTTGATCAGCATTAAACAGTCTGTGTAAATAAACATACCATGTCAGATGCAGCTTCTGTTCCACCTTTGCAGTATAAAGATGTCTTTTGTTCATGTTGATAAAATTGGTAACAATCAATAGGTGGTTGAATAAATTAAACTGGTTGAATAAATTTAAGTATTTGACATAAAAACAATACAGATACATATAATATGTTAATCAAATATTGCAAAGCAAATATTGCCTCTTAATGGAAGAAAAGTTACTTTCTGACCCAGGTGTGAATACAATGCTTTATGACTTCAAGAGGACTTGAAAGAATATGTAAAGAATGTCCAGCATGCTTTGCAGGGGTGTTACCTGTATCTGTTTGAGCACTTTGGGGATTGGTTTGCAGTTGAGCTTCTGGCATGCTTGTCTGTAGGCATTCAGAATCTCCTCCACAGTCACATTCTGGGCTGCAGAGACAAGGACAAGGACAAGGTCAAAGGTCACGTACAGTGTATGCAACAGATCATCATTCTCATCAAATGGAGAAACAAATAAAACAGATGAAACTATTTCTTCACAGCATTAAATTAAAGCCTGAATCCAGCTCAGTAGGTCATCTCTCATAGGCAGTTCAGTAGGTCCTGTAACAGAGCACATGTGTAGCGTCCGGACGAGAAACAGAGCGAGAGAGCGAGAGAGCAGGGCTGCTCGATTATGGCAAAAATCATAATCATGATTATTTGTGTCAGAATTGAAATCACGATTATTGGTGGGTGATATGATCAAAGTCTTAATTCATTATATGAGCCATTTAAAAAGTAAGTGGAATTTCAAAATTATCGATACTTCAGCAAAAACTAATAATTAGCAAGTAAAAAAGTCCTCAAAGCAGTTACAGAAGACGAGTAAACAGTTAGCAATAACATAATAACAAAGAAACTAATTACAAAAAAATTACAAAATACAACAGAACAAAAATACTAATTAAATAAACAGTGGTTTTAGGTTTTTCAGGAAGATGTACTAACAGTGGTATTCAGATAAGTAATAGCCTACAACAGAAATTGAATAAAGGGTAACACGGGTTCAATTCTCACTATTAACTAGTTGTTTATTAGCTAGGATATTGGCTGTTAATTTGTGCTTATAAAACACATATTAATGCCTTATTCCACATGACCTTATTCTACATCCCTTAATCTTACCAAATACCTAAACTTAAATGTAAAAAAAACTACCTTATTAACTATTAATAAGCAATAAATAAGGAGTTTATTGAGGCAAAAGTCATAGTTAATAGTGACTATGTATTCCCCACACTAAAGTGTTACCGAATAAGTAATCCAATGTAAAATAACACTGCTGTGCTACATTAAATATAGACTAATCCTTATTTAAAACTACAAAAGTTATTCATTCAAGAGCAGTGAGTGATTTCGTCTTTGTCTTTTCTTGTTTGATTAACATTAATGTTGGCTGCGGTCACTTTAAGAGCTGCACGGATCCAATATACTGTTACAAACGCGTTTCAAATACGCTTTCTCAAATGTTTACATTTACTTAAGACATGACCGACCGTGTTGACGTCTCCTTCGGGGCTTATTGCGCTTTTAATAACAATATTTAATATCAAGCACGTCCCGCAGTTTAGCAACAGTGGAGTGCATTTTAAATCACTCACTTGTTCGACTGATTTGGATGTTAAGTTTGACACAGCCCACCGCTGTGAAGGAAAGGAAAGTGCGCGGGACACGATTTACCTCGATTATCTGGTTTTCATAATCATTCGAAGCAAAGTTGAAATCAAAATACGATCGCACAGTCCTACGAGAGAGCAAACGGATCTGTCCACACTGAGTCTGGGAGGAGATCAGTGTGTGTACACTGTGATTCTTGAGCGCTCTCAGTAGGGCCTTTGTGTAACACACACACACACACACACACAATCAAGCGTTCTAGACCTTCTAAGCGCAGTCTACAGTCATATGACTTCATACATTCATACTTATTGTTTTGAGGTGACACATTTGTACAGTTTGCGAGATGGTTTAAGCTCAAATATCAGGGCCCTACAGTGTGAACATGTGAACATGTGCTTGCATTTGCCCTGCGGTGATACTACAGTGTTATTTGTTATGCAAATACATTAACCATAACATAAAAGTAGGCGACTGAAATCTTAAAGCAAAGGAAGCACCAAAACCTATTACATAACAACAGTCTTGGCACAAAAAAAAAAAAAAACATCAACATTATAGGGAGATATCAGAGAAAAGAATAAAAAAAAAATGCTTAACATAACCCACTTAATATATATATATATATTAAAAAATTACTTCAATTGGTAACACCTAAAGAAATTAAGTTCTCAACTTAAATTATCAGGTTTTTCACGATAAAATGTGATAATTTAAGTTGAGAAAACTTAATTTCTTTATGTGTTACCAATTGAAGTAATGTTTTTAAGTTGATCCAACTATTCACTTTTTACAGTATATATATATATATATATATATATATATATATATATATATATATATATATATATATATATATGGTTTTTTATAAGTGATTTAAATAGAAGACTCAATGTTCATCTATTTCGGGTCATAATTAGGAGACAATGAACGTCCATATGCTTGCGTGACGCACGAAAACAACACAAGAGTTAGTGAATGCAGAATTTACATTTTTGGATGAACTAAACGTTTACAGTTTGGGAATCGTCAGTTTGACGCTTTCTTGCATTAGAACTGTGATTGACGGCACTGATCACATGAAGCGCTGGAACGGCACTCCTCAAAGTGAAAGCGCAAACATCCTTTAAATCATCATATCACATTTGGTTTTAGTAGTATGATTATTTAAAGCGTTTCGATGGTTTATTCTTACATGTATAGTGCATTAATAGCGGGAGAGACGGGACATAGCGAGCACCGGGAGAGTGTACACGCGTGGCTTTGTTTGTGTAGATCCAAGCGTGAAAGCGTGAGTACAAAATTAAAGTTTACGGATTTGTGACAATACTACACACAACTACTAGCCTATATATAATGTTGAATATAACGTATAATAATGCAATTGAGGAATATTTGTGGGTCCAAATAATTTTAATAATACTACAATAATAATAAAACCTTTTTATTTTGGCTTAAAATATCACATTAGTATCATATAGTGAGCTCAGCATTGCGATTTGTATCGATTAGTTGAGAACGGCGATTAATTTGCGTGTACAATAAGCAGTTTAAAACATCCATTCACCCGATAAAGTTTCGCATCGAGATGGTATAATCAAACACACTGTATCTTGTGGAGCGCACTCAGAGTTTGCATTTACTTGCCACTTTTTGGAAACAGAGCATAAAAGTGGACTTGATTTCTTATCCTGCTGCGCCCTCTATAGGCCATGATCAGAGACCAGTCGATAAGCATCATGGCAGAACATTAAAGTCGACTAGACGACTAGTCTGTGACCAAAGAGACACAAAAGTTAAAATTCTGGTTTATTTTCACCCTGTTGATTACCACATACACATATTGACAGCATACATCTGTGTGTATAAATGAACAATAAACATGTTTACAGTAAACCCAATCACGATGCAAGCTTTGCAGGACTGAATGTTCAAGAGGAAAAGTCAATCTTGTGTTTCTGTTCAAGCATTCTTCAGTGATTTTACTGAATTTCTTTACTACAGACGACCCCTAGATTGAGGGAAAATGACCTCTATTTCATGACTTAGTGTTTTCCAACCTCATTTGAAAGTTCAAACAATGGAAACTGGATCTGGAGAATGGTGGGTACTGGGAAGGGACGATGTCCAGAGACCAATTGTTGTGTGCTTGGATTGATCGCTCAAGATTGACAGGTCTTGATTTACCATGCGACATAAAACAGGAGCGCACAGCTGAAACAGTGCTGGAAGATCAGCACTCATTAACCAGGATCTTGTTACTTATTCTATGTATTAATATTTTATGCTTTGTGGTTTTTACACATGTAAGTAGGTCTTATGTTCAGTAAAACACTCTTGACACAATTTTGAATTGCTTTGAGATTTTCAACACAATTTTTGGCCCAGATGCAGTTGACATGATTGTGTATTTACTTCATGTCAATCACGAATAATAACAAAATACATATTTTTTTATGGTTTCTCCTCAGCAGTGTTGTAACATAAGAACCTTGAAAGTCAAAACATGATAAAAATCTATTTTCGTCAAAATTTGAAAGGGTTTATATCAAATAAGACCATGTACTTGATGCCACTTAGATGTGAAATCATTGAAAATGCCTTCAGTGTGATAGGCCGATCAAGATGACAAGAAAACGATAGTTATATCGGCTGCAAAAACCCTGATCGGAGAATCCCTGATGATTGTACATGAGGTCATCAGGTTTAAAATAACCTGAAATATTCCTTGTGCAGAAAAGTAAAAACACTGTCTTCAAGAGAAAGACTCACAGAATCAAAGTGCTATAGAGTTTCTGTTGTCTTTTTGCACACACAAACGTGTAAACACCCCAGAGCACCAGTGACCATGTGATGATGTGCTGGTTGATGACTCTAATGATAATTACCCGTTTGGATGCAGTCCTTCAACGCTTGCTTTCATCTAATAAGCTGCAGACTAATCATGACCAGTCACTTTACATGGGCTATAAATAAAAATGAATACATGAACAAATGAGACGATTCAGCTAAGAGTGCATCGTGCGTCTTTCATCTTCTCCTCTAATTAAACTAAAGTCTGCTCTAAAAGATTTCCAATGGCTCATTCTCCATGAGCGGAGCTCAGGAACGTCTTCCGGAGTCTCAGCAATACTTCTGTAATCCAGTCTCTCCAGTTTTTTAATAAGCAACACCAAACCAATGCTCAATAATTACAACAAAAACTGCAATGTCGTCAGGACAAAACAGTTAGTCACATTACAAACGTTTTTTGGTTAATTGAAAGATTGGTAACACTTTACAATAAGGTTCATTAGTTAATGCATTAACTAAGAATGAGCAAAACATCTGTTAAAGTATTTAATAATCTTTGTTAATGTTAGGGGTTACACTTTATTTTAAGGTGTCATTGTTACAGTGTAATTATATATTTTTAAGTACTGAGTAATATTAAGCAACTACATGTACTTACTATAGGGTTAGGGTAGGATTAGGGTTTGGTTGAGGGTTAATTGCATGTAATTATGCATTATTTACTCTTATTACTACGGTAAATACATGCAACATATGTAACAAGAACACTAAAATAAAGTGTTACCATGTTAGGCAATATAAATAAAGCTGTTATTTGTTTGTTCATGTTAGCTCACAGTGCATTGACTAATGTTAACAAATACAACCTTTGATTTTAATAACGTATTAGTAAATGTTGAAATTAATATTATCTAAGATTAATAAATGCTGAAGAAGTACTGTGCAAAAGTCTTAGGCATGTTAATATATAGATGAAGTTAATATAATATATAGATGAACACATGAAGTTTCGACTAGTAGTCGTTCATTTCAGGCATTAGTCGACTTTGTACATTTATATGAATTGAATTACTATAATATTTACACTGGGTGGCAGAATATGCCTATTCCGCGCTCAGGCACACGCAATAAAGCTTAACGCAAAGCACAGGCAAAACTAGCCTAATGATTATGAACTCGTCTGAAAAATTAGCAGGGAGACATTTTAGGCTAATTATATTTTATAGTAAAGAGTTGCCATATGCATTTCTACTCATTTCCTTGTTATTCAGAAAAGAAAAAAAAAAACACAATATATTGCATTATGGGAATTAAAAGGGCAGGCCTTAATGATGTGCTGTTTTTAAGTCACATGACATTTGAATGTCCCTCCAAAAATCTCTTTCCCAATGTCACCCTCATGCTCTATGAACCTCATTTCTAAACATCTCTTCTCCAGGGGGATTTTTTTTTTTTTGCAGCGTCTTTGGTAAGTAAATTACATATTTGTATTCACAAATCAACTTTCTCTAACATAGTTTTACTGTAAATTGAGAAAATATCAATGTTTCCATATAGCAACGCTGTACCATAGTGGAATTACTGTAATGTATTTCCCCAATACAGTTTCCCCCTTTACAGTTTGGTAGATGTTACTCTTGTATGACGTAAACCATGGAGTATTTTAAGTTTAAAAAATGCAAGCGCTTGTGTCTGCGCCTCCATGTCGTGCAGTAAAGCTGCCTTCCACACGCACACACCAACACTTATATGCTCCTAATAATAGCGCACATTTCATCTAGGTTAACGTTAGAGCAAGCACATGTAAAGCTGTAAAAACTAATAAGCCATGTTTGAGGTTGATGGATGATACGCGAACGTTTGGATTTCTTGCCCAACACACTGTAATTACCATCAGGACCCGCCATTAACGATCTGACCCTCATGGACTGCGTGACTTTTTCTGTGACGAACCAACTAATAAAATCCTGGTCGACTAACTTTTAGTCAACTATTAGGACTATTGTAAAGTGCAATACTGCAGGACTATACTTTGTGATAATTGGTCAAAAAATAAATCTGTTAAATCTGATTCTGTTGCATAGAACTGAACAAAGAATAATATATTGATTTTTGTTATTATTTTAATATATTTTATGGCCAAATTTAGTGTGATCCTTTAAATAAAAGTGTGGTTATTTTATTTTATTGGCCTGTATTTTTTTTTAATTCATATATAAAAAATTCAATAAGAATTTAATTCTTAAAAAAAAAAAAAAAAAATTTGGTTTCGATTTGCCACGTGCAACCAGAATTTTCAGTTTCAGCCGAGAATTTTAATTTCGGTGCATCCCTATTAATAAGGACTAATCTACATTTAATTAGTAATTTATGCAGGGAAGACTGGTCCGTATGCTGTGTCAGACTGGGCAGAGTCTGAGAAGGGCAATAAACGTGCTCCGTGTACTCTGTGAACAGCATGTCCTTGGAAAAGCATTAGCTTGGAAAGTGCGTACTAAGTCTCAGCATGGGTAAATGTTCCCAGATAGAAAAAGCATTCCAACTGCACGCATATAAATGCCATTTCATTTCACGTGTTGACTACATGACAGCTGACTCCTCCAGTAGTTTCACAGAAGGCAGAGCAGCAAATGGCATTAGAGTATGAGATGAAATGACTTAGTCATCGTCATGAAGTGTCTTTAAAGAGGAGGAAAGCATGCATGTTTTTCAAGTGCAGCCTTCGTATTTTCACCAAATTTGCACAGCTATTTGGACACGCCATCTGGGTAGATTTCATAACCTTAAAAAACATCCAAACGTGATTGTGTGTGTGTGTGTGTTTTGTTTACCACATCCAGATTCCAAGTTACACAGACCTGCACAGTGGTAAGATTTCAACATGGCATTTGAAAATGTTGCGGTGATACAGATTAACCACAACACTAAAGCATCTCAGTATCTCCGTTCCTAATGGTACATCCACTACGTATATATATATAGATTATGGCATCACGAGAGTGGGGAGAATTAATGAAGACCTGTCTATCAGCAAACAGTCTTTGGGGAAACCTGTGGTCTGCATTCCTCTGAATGGCGTCTTTCCAACAGGGCCGTTGGAGAACACTTACTGGAGTGTGTTGCTGAGCTGGCCAGACGTGTAAATTAAAGACTGCTTCTTCAGATTAAAACTCATTACACTTAGATCAATGCACAGAGACTGGTACTGCAGCACACAGGCCTAGCAAAACCTGCAGAAACATGAGTTTAAAGGGATAGCCTACTTCACCAAAAAAAACAAAAAGAAAATTCTGTCATCATTTACTCATTCTCATGTCATTCCTAACCTATGACTTCCTTTAGATATTTGAAGAATGTTGGTAAATAAAGAGTTTGATGAATGATGCCAATGGCTGATACAAAGCTGATTTAATTTAAATATAGCCTAGCAAATAACAAGCTGCATTGAAATTTACATCTGAAAGAACACGTGTCAACTGACTTCATGCGTCTACTCAAATTCACCTTGCCATGAGTTGGTAAAATAGCCCTAAAATCACAGAGAATTTTAATTTAAAACTAGCACATAATATCTGAAACTGTACTTCGTAGGACTACACGATTAATCGGAACGAAACCGCACGCGATTTGGCAAAGTCTGAGATTTGATTAATGTGCAGCTTGTCAGTGCAGCACGGCTCTGTGATCAGCAGTAAATGCTGTTCGTCTGAAAGCCAGAGTTTTAGACATAAAGTAGTATTTTTAGTGCCTGATCGCCTCATCCAGCCGCTGAAACTGCTGTGCTTTCCATAGACGATGTGAGGATTACCGTAAAACTTCAAATAATAGCCCGGGCTTTTATTTTCCCAAATCGCCGAACTGCACCGGCTTGTATTTGAGACAGGCGTCTATATGAGACAGGCCTTTAATTTAGTGTTGAGACTTCACCCTCTGCTGCAATATACATTTAGTTTTACATTCATTTACAGAAATCAGCTGGTTGAATGGAAATTGCTGATGTTATCGTATTTTTAGGTGATATTCTCAATTCATTCAGTAAACGGAATGGACGCTCTGAGGTAAAGTGAATTCAGACTGCAGACTTTTAGCAACGATTACAGTACAATCATATTACAGACATGATCTTAATTCCATATTGTCCTTAAACATTACTAAATTGCTGGCCATAAACTGACAAAGTGCGCGTCCGGTGCGGTGTGCGATACCTCGAGTTGTCATGGACGCGACGCGGCGCTTCTCGTCCGGTGTGCGATACCTCGAGTTGTCATGGACGCGACGCGACGCGGCGCTAACTTTCTCTGCCTGCCTTGCTTGCGCTTACAGCTCCCGCCCAGATGCGCAGGGCTCTCTTGCGTGCGCAATTTGCACCATAGAACTGGCTTAAACAGACGATCTGACGGGTTTTAGAAGATTAAATACAACCCGAAACTAAAAAAACAGACCGGGCCTCTATTAGAGACCGGCCTTTATTTATCCAAACCTGTATCCACACCAGGCGTGTAAAAGAGACAGGCGTCTATTTGGGACTCGGCTATTATTTGAAGTTTTACGGTATTACACTGGAATATATCGAGATTCAACATCTAAAACATTTGAACTTTGATTACCGTTTCTGATAAGCTTTGTGTGATCAAGCACTTTATTCCTAGTTCATAATACTGTACAACCAACACAATCTCAGGGCAATTCATAACTATTTTAAGTTTTTGGGAATTGATGGATAATTTGTGTGTTTTCATACGATCTGCACACACACTCCAGTGACGGGTATGTTTAGGGGTGGAACTTCACGCTTGCTTTTGTCCAATAATCGTACCATTTTGTACAATTCACAATTCACACCAGATCTGCAGTTAATGACCTCCACATTTCCATTTCCCTTCCATGATACGCTGTTTATTATTTTGGCCGGTAAAAAATATGCTTGGCTGGTGAATTTTTTCATCTACCAGTCCCCGTGGCAGGTGAGCCAAAAAGTTAATTTCGGACCCTGCTCATGGGCCAATCTCAATCACGCGACACTGTTATTACACAGCGCTGGGAGATCCAGTGAGAAAGTGTTTGAATTCACCACAGAATTAATAATATCGCAGCGAGACCTAATTGGAAGCATCCAAATTCGGCGCAGAATTCTGTTATCAACCACACATGTCAGATCAAACAGGGCTGACGTGCAAACCAGGACAACCTTAAAAGCTTTCAGCCAACTCGGAAAAGGCAAAGCGAATTGCAAACTCTATCGCAACATTTATTGCCAAATCACTTCCATTTGTTTAATTAATAAAATATAATGGAAGTAAATTCATTATGGATCATTACAAATACTTTGTTTTAAAAGTACCAATAGTCACACAGTGAAAAAAAAAAAAAGATGCATCGATAATCGTTTTATCATCGTATCACAGCCCTCTGAATCGTAATCGAATCGTGAGGTGCCTAATGATTCCCACCTCTAATGGATCCGCGGAAACGACTAAAAATTCTGTATTCTGCAGAAGTCGTTCAGTCGAGGTGGATCGGTCGAGGTGGATCTCGGAGGACTTCGAGGGGAAGATGAGCTCACGGTGGCAGAGCCTGAGCGGAGGACACATCACTGTATTGAGCAGCCCTAACTCCTAGAGTAACTTTAGTAAACTGATGTAATGCAAAACATTACATCAAGTACACCAGTGACAGATAAAACAACATGAACTATAAAGTTTGGGAACATTTCATAGCACAATTAAAAAAAGGCAGTAAAACTAAATTCTTTGCAAATCTCTTTAAACCCCACCACACTATCCAATCCATTCAAACGCATACTTGCACATACTTGCAAGCACACCGTCGATGTAAAAGCAGCAAACATTAGAGAACCGGAAGAGCTTGTAAATTGTAAAGGTGTTCTGAATACACTGCGCCCCTTTTTCTTTCTGAGCTGATGTGTCGATCACTTGGAAATATGATCCGGTTCAACAAAATCAGTACATTTACACCAAACCCTATGGTTCTGAAGGTCATTGACAGGAGTGTTAAACGCATCTTGATGACACTCAGAACACAGAAAGCTTGTCCTGGAGCAAGCCGTTAAAGCTAACCACAGAATATCAATTGCCAGTGTAAATGAACTGTGCCACTTTCCTGTGAAATACATCCCTGAAATTCTCAGGAATGGTCTAGTTCCCTGCCCTGAAGCTTCTGAATGTTAAAGGTACAATATGTACGAATTTTGTATCAAAATATCCAAAAAACACTTGCACATTTATTTCTAATTGATTAAATATTAAGTAAAATAATTAATAAATATAAATTTCATATATTTTTGCTTTGTCTTGGACACCCTGCTCTCTAATATATCGGCAATCAAAAAAACAAAAAATATAATATAACAAGAAATATAATTAGGTCTCAGTTTATACAGATTCTTTGAGTGCTCAAACTTCGAACTGTAAAGTACAGCAAGTACTGGTCTTCCTCAGAGCGAAGATAATGACAGCTCCTTTAAACTCTGATAAAGATGATATGTAAACAAAAGTTAAATGTTGGCAATTAACGTGAGGTGCTGTCAGCAGACAGAATCAGGCCCCTCGGGGGATAGGACAGAAACACTCGCACACTTGAGCAATACCGCATGCGGTCCTCCTTTCCCACCAGACAAGCCTAGACATCAGCAAGTTCATTTCCTCTGAGGAGAAGGCCTGAGGCCAAACGTAGCACAAAAGCTAGTTTTGGTAATGCGTTTCTTCAACGATGGGCAGTTTTGGCCCTGTAGATAGGCTACACTAATTTGCAGGGCTGAAGAAAAAAAAAAAAAAAAAAAATTCTAAAATAGATTTTTTTTTATTCCAGAATCGATATTAATTCAAATTCAATTGCTTTATTTTTGTCCTTGCTTGTAGACGAGGTTGACAGAAGTTAGCCACTTTCGTTCCAACAGAGCATGAAATGTGTCGTTATCTTTGAGTGTTGACTGTCGTAATATCCCAAGTGGAAGAGACGTTTGACTGAAGGCCAGTGCCCGGTTGCATAAAGCACCTTAAGTGTAATTTTCCCTTAAGTTTGCCCTTATGTTTCCCTTAAACCTAAGGGTGTTGCAGAAAAAAAACCTTAAGTGTTACTTAAGGGTTTCTTTAAGTGAAACGTCATAAACACTTAGAATCTCCCTTAAATGCTGTTTTTTCACTTAAATAATCCCTTAAAAAGTGTTAAGTGTTGCATAAAACCCCTTAACGGTCATTTCCCTAAGTATAACTTAAGGTTTGGAAATCGTAACCTTAAGAGTAACGAGGACAAAAATAAGACGACATGGCTGAATTTATGGAACCAGCTGAAGATCATTATGTGCCAAGAAGAATTTTTAGGGATAGGGAGAACCCTTTGGACCATTTTAGCGATGAAAAATTGTTGCAAGAATACCGATTTGATCGACGCGCAATATTCGCGCAATACATCGCTAACAAACTAGAGAGCGACCTGCGGTGTTACAACTGCTTATAGCACTGCGTTTTTTTGCAACTGGGAGTTTTCAGTAGTGGGATATGTTTTACATGTGCATAAATCGGCTACCATTCAATAAATGTAGGCTACAATTAGTGTGTATCGGATTTTCAGGTGATATTCTCAATTCATTCAGTTAACGGACGCTCTGAAGTAAAGTGTTCAGACTGCAGACTTATAGCAACGATTATATTTAATTGTACAGTACAGTCATAACATAACATAACGTACAGACATTATCTTAATTCCATAATGTCCTTAAACATAACAATATTGCTGGCCATATACTGTACACTGAGAAAGTGCGCGTCCGGTGTGTGATACAGTTGTCCTAGACGCGACGCGGCGTGTTAGTGTTTTGCGTATCTATGGCAACAACAGACTTTTATAACGTGAATCCAGGATCGCTGTCGTGAAACACTTAAATGTTTCCCTTACCTAAAAGAACCGTTTAAGAGATTATATGCAACACCCTTAAGTTATTCTCTTAGGTAAGGGGAAATCGCCCCTTAAGTATCACACTTAAGGGAAAAACTTAAGGTGCTTTATGCAACCGGGCACAGTACTTCTGCGTCGGGTGCGCGCAGTAGGTACGGCGTAGCATACGCATAGGTGTGTAACACTGACGCGCACCTCCTCAAAAATGTAACTACACGTCACAACGAAGTGGACCGCAAGATCTGTGATTGGTCGGCTTGGTAGCATCGCGTTTCCTCCTATGTATTTCCGGCATGCTCTTCTGCACCGTCCGCCATTTTTAAATTCAGAAGTTCAGTGAAAGTTCAGTGAAAGTTCAGTGAAGAGCGATTGGTTGAAGAGGTGCGGAAATACATATGGCAGCGAATTCGTGGAGAGAGATTTCCTCCAACGTTCCTCAAAACAGCCGCGAGGAATCCAAACACAGTGGAAGATTAGAAACCCACCCCCGCCAACTAGCGTTTCGGCGGTGTAACCGCAGAGCAACACAGACATAACGCAGAAACAAATGCTCACGACGGCGTCGCCTACATGCATAGCCTATGACGTACACTACGGCGTACACTCGACGCTGAAGTATAAATTGGCCTTGAAAGCACTGAAAAGCCCTTGCGCTACTCATACGCTGAGTAGGGGTGTGGTGGGGGGGGGGGGGGGGTTGCGACGTTCGTCTGTTATAGGACAACTTAGTTTGAATAAAATTAATATTTGTGTAGTGTTCAATGTTGTTATCGATAGAGATACGCGGATGGGGTATTATTTCATCCGCAACTGCATCACAAAACTCATCATCCGCACCAACGTTTTTTGACCAGATTTCAAAGCCGCACCCGCCCGCCATCCGCCGATTGTTTTGCGGTCTAGTGACGATGCAATGCTCGGCTGATGCGGGCCGCAAGAAAGCCCTTGTCTGTTCTAGAAAGGATGCAGCAAAGATATTTAATGCTAATGTATGAGGCATAGGCCTACGCTGAGTTTCATTCATTTAAGATGAGATGCGCTCTAGTTCAACTTCACAATGCAATGCAAGTGAACGCGGCGCACCGGCGCCTCCATGTCACGGTTATTATATTGTCTCCTATATTTGCTTTTTATTAATTAAATACATGCAATTGGTTGATTAAGAAAATCAATTCAATCAAAATCAAAATACAATTTGTACAAAACAAAATTCGCTTTAAAATAAAGGCTTTCTACAAAGCAAAACTCAATGAAGTGGTAAAAATCATGTCTAACGATTTACAAAACAAAACTTCATTAAGTGGTAAAAACCATGTCTCCCGATTGCAAATGTTCATTGCTAATGTTTATTATTGCAAATGTTTTTCATTTGTTTAATAAATCTCATAATGATGTCACATCACTATATCATAGCTTTTATTTCTATCTCAAATGATTGGCGGTCGGTCAGGGGGTACTTGGCAAAGAATCAAATACAGTTGGAAACGAGGTAGACCATTAATAACACAGACTGTTAACAATTGTTTTTAATTAGTAATCTCTATGATAAAAAATGTTTGTAAAGAATATTTTAATAACACGGTTTTGGCGGTTATAGAGTTGTAATGACGGTGTTCAACTATAACCGTCGGTCTCACGGTTATATACTAATTGTCACACCCCTAATGCTGAGAGAGAGAGAAGACAATAGAGCTGCACGATTCATCTTTAAAAGACTGTGATCTCGATTCAAACACCCACGAGATCTTTCAATTCGTCTGTCTATTAAACTTTGACAAAATCATATCGCAACATTCACAGCTGTGTTTGCGCTGACCCGGAGAGTATCGTCATGAAACCGCTTCACAAACAGTCTTTTCAACCTTATAGTGTCATTATTTCTGTGATGCAATAGTTAAATTATCATAGAAGTACTTGAATAAAAGTTTAAAGTTCAAATATGAACACTGATGTCTACGATGGCCATCAAAATCAGCTTTTGATAGAAACTTGGTGCTTAAAATAATGCATTAATCGATTACATTGTTTCGCCACTGAGTGGCGACAAGTGACTGTTACAAAATGTATTTGTTATTGAATCATTTATTCAAAAGAATGTAGTGTTGTATGATGCTTCTGAAATAAGTCAGAAAGATGTGATGGTTTGTTTTTGTAAATATGACTTATACATCATGTACAGTCTGTATAAGTGTATGATTTAACTTTTCCCGAAGGTCTAGTGTTAAAAAAATGCAATATCGAATCGCAATACTTGTAGAATCGCAATTCTTATAAAAATAAATACATAAATCGTAATAGGCCTACATATCGTATCGGCACCCAAGTATCATGATAGTATGCTATCATGAGGTATATTATAGGTGTATCGTCCCAGCTCTACTCATTTGTCCAATAAATTCAACAGTGGTCTGTTTTCTTCGCACATCACATGTCTCATATTTCAACTCAAGCATGCTCTCCTCTGACACACTAATGTCCTTGATAAACAAGAACAAAAACTTTTGCAAGACCTTTATTAGGAGCAAAACTGTTAATTTTGACAAATTATGGAACTGAGAGACAGTTGTCACTTGCCACAATAATGAAGGCATGGGAAAAAGTTCCCAAGATCTTTATATAAAGTGACTGTAATAATAAAAAATAACCCCTTAACATTAAAGCTGTTTCTTGAAAAGTTCTAGAACTTTAATAAAGCTCCAATGTTTCAGACTCAGCATAAAGTTGCTCCCACAGTTGAAATACCACAGACCAAATGAGATTGTGTCATAAACAACAATCTCCTCCGTAAGCCTCCCAATAACTCACAGACCAACAAAGCGTAAAAAATGAAAGCAATCTTCTATTCCTCCTATAGCTCTTTGAACTCGTTGCTATTGCCCTAAAGTTGCAGTGACAACGAAAGTCAGACTTTTATAATAAGGAAAGCCAATCATCGCTTGGGTTGGTAAAAGGATGTGATATTTTCATACTCATGATGAGGAAATGATTTAATTCATTGGCCACCTTTTCTTTGTTTGGAAAGAGCAAATTAGCCTGTTAGGTGCCCTGAAATGATAAAGCATCATACTAATAACACCAATAAATCTAGATAAAAGTAAAAAAATGAAATAAAATAAAAACTTTGAAATGGAGCACACCAAGCAAAAATAAATAAAAATGGTTAGTTAAAATTAAGAGGCTAAAGCTCCGGTCCAAACTTGACCAAAGTATTCTTGCAAATAAACATCATTGAAAAACTGAGTGATATTGTATGGCACGAGTCAGATGAGCTCGAGGGCCGGCGCTGTGGCTCTCAGGGACGCCACGGGTCAGTCACATCTGAGCGATACGGTCAAAAATAGATCTTCACACGCCACCTCATTCCAGCGGACCTCAAAGTCATTCACACAGCAGTGCCACGGTGTGTGTGTGTGTGTGTCGAGAGAGAAAGAGAGAGAAACACACCCACGCCCTTTCCCTCTAGCTGAGACACATCAACAAGGACCTGAATGAAACCATCAGCAGCGTTTAAAAGTGTCAAATCTCCCTCAGGACAAAGCTAACATCTTTAGATATTATCTATTATTTCACATAAAATGAAACGGATTGTAATAAAATAAAATGAACAAAGCGATAAATTACAAATAAATGAAACAGTAGAAACTCAAAATGGGTGCAGCGGTTGCAGGGTTGTCACATGGCAGGTTTTTAGACCGGGATCCTGATTAATGATCGGTCAGACATGAGTGATATCCGCCCTGTAAGCCTCGGGACGTTTAGAAACATCCCAATCCAGGAACTAGGTGAATAACATGAGAAAATCATCATCCAGATAAATTATGGATATGAAACATTTGGTAACACTTTATTTTACAGTGTCCTTGTTATATGTTACATGTGCTTACCATAGTAATACGAGCATAAATGATGTATAATTACAAGCAATTAACCCTCAACCAAAACCTAATCCTACCCTAACCCTATAGTAAGTGCATGTTGTTAATCATTATTACTCAGGACTTAAATATATAATTACACTGTAACAATGACACCTTAAAGTAAAGTGTAACCAAACATATTGTCACATTAATTCCTACTAAATGAACGCAATGAAATCTTGTGACAATGGCACAAAAAAAAAAATATTACAATGAGCTGGAAATTATAAAACTACAACATAACTATCCATAAATTCATAAACATACATAAGTGTTGCATCTGATGCACGAAAAATTACTGACCCGTATAGTTTAACATTCTCACGGATACTTCCAAACCTATCAATTATTTCTGCAATTTTGACAAATGCTCATCTATGTTAGGAAGGCATTATCTGTTATAAATCAGCATAAATGCAACAATACATATTTAAGTTTGCACAACTAATCAAATGTTTGGGGTCAGTAAAATATAGATATTATTATTACAAAATATTTCCATTTCAGATGGTTTCTACAAAAAAAAAGAGTGTGTTTTACTGTATTTTAGATCAAGTAAATGCAGGCTTAGAAAGAACAAAAGACAAAAATATATATATATATTAAAAAATATATATCTTACAAACCCCCAACTTTTGACCGGTAGAGTAAAATTTTTGTTATAACTGATTCTTTTTATCAGAAATTTTATATAAACATCCCTAAAATTTGTTAAAGTCATCCTGTGGTCAATAATTATATCCATTAAAACTCATCTTTGATGTTTGATCACCAAAATTACATATTTAAATGCCTTCATGTCTTCATGCCTTTGAATAGCTTGAATGTAACAGTCTTGCCTCATTTAGTATACGCGGTTCTATGAATATGCAAATGAGTTAGAGGTTGACTGCAGTTTTAAGGAGAAAATACTCAGCAATGGTGTCGACTTATGAATTTACACATGATGTGTCTTAAAGCATTATTAAAAACACCACATAGACACATAAACAACATTATAAGCTTGATTTTTACCACAGGGGGACTTTAAGTCATCATTGTAACTATAAATAAAAGAGAACAAACAGCTTGGTTTCAACTGAAGTCAATGATAGGAGACACACAAACACTATAGTGACCAGAAACTCTGGGTCAGAGGAAAGGGTGTAGGAAACCAGGCTACAAAAGTGGGAAGTTCAACTCAGAATATAAGGAAACTATAGAGTGTACAGTACAGTCACGTGACTTAAACTACTTCCTCATGCCTAAATAACAAAGAGAACAATGTGTGACTGTGAAATAAGACCTGCCAACACCTGTGATATAAAAGCTAGCCTAAGATCAGCTTTAATGCGATCAGGGTTCACTCACATGGGTAATTAAACAAACTATAGTTACTCCTTTGCAGTGTAGGCTACTCGTAGTTGCTCTAGCCTAAGTCCAATATTTGCAAGGACAGCGATCAAGTACACTGTGCTCTGCTCAAAGTCATAATAATGGCGGAGCAGGATCGGGATTGCTGGAAATCTCCACGGACAACATTACTTGGAAATTACCCAGCAACCTTTGAGCTAGCTGATCAGATACCTAAACATTACAGGCTATTACCACAAATATCCTGGGATAACTGCACCTAGATCCTTTAAAATGCACATAAAACTGTCTCTTCCAAGATTAAGTTTAAGTAATGAACACTAAGATACCAAATTACACAATGCTTTTGCTTTAAATTAGTAAACACCACTAATGATCTTTTTAACACGAATGTACATGTAACACTTTGCAACAATGTTAAAGTTGTTAATCTTGGTTAATACACTAACATTGACTAACAGCAAACAATTTTTACATAATTTTTTAATAAAGGGTAACAAATGAATAGGCTACTATTGTTCATTGTTAATTCATGTTGGTTCATAATACATTAATGTTCATTTAAACAACCTGAAATGTGACCCTGGATCACAGAACCAGTCTCGAGTCGCACGGGTTTATCTGTGGCAATAGCCAACAATACATTATATGGGTCGAAATTATCGAGTCTTCTTTTATGCCAAAAATCATGAGGATATTAAGAAAAGATCATGTTCCATGAAGATATTTTGTAAATTTCCTACCGTAAATATATAAAACATGTATTTGTGTGAGTGAATGCAGCACAATCGCCAACATAAATGCACAACTTTAAAGGAGATTTTCTCAGTGTTTCGATTTTTTGCACCCTCAGATTCCAGATTTACAAATAGTCGTATCTCGGCCAAATATTGTCCTATCCTAACAAATATATCAATGGAAAGCTTATTTATTCAGCTTTCAGATGATGTATAAATCTCAATTTAAAGGCCCATGTGACCTTGGTTTTGTGGTCCAGGGTCACAAATGTGTCAGTATAAGAAATTAGCATTAACCAAGATTAATACTATAAAAGTGTTGTTCGTGATGTTAGCATATATTATTGTTTTTGTACATGTTTGCAACATAAAGGTTCAGATTTTACGCAGCTGAGCCTATATTCATATTTGAATGCAAACATGTTCACAATGATATGTCTGTAATCAATAAATGATACCAGTTAGTTAAAGCTCAAGTCAAGTGTCTTTGACAGACTTCTAACGATGACTAAATTGAGTTATAGATTAAAGGAACTAGGCTAAACCAAGTACAATAACAAATGCTGATATGTTGAGACTTCCTTTATACTGTGACAACTCAGTAAACAAACAGCGGCTGTCAGACTAAACATTGCATGAATTGTGTCTCGACGGCTTTGTTGTTTTAAGTGTTGAGTTTCCACACACACACACACAACACCTTGACCAGTGTGATAGGCGAAGGAGATTCCCCGCAGGGTAAACAGAGACACACCTCAAAACCTTTGGCCTAGAAAGCAAAGAACGAGGCTGTTAGCTATATTTTGCTGGCTCAAAAACATCAGACACATCGTTCAGCCAATCAAACCGAACAATGCGAGGAACCCTGGGTCATTGTGTTGGGTCAAGACTCGGTCTACGAGATGCTGAGACCTCAGAATGAGCTTTACACAACACCGTCTGGAAGAGTTGGAGAGGTTTCTCCACACGCCTGAGGCTCAGAGGCGGATCGCACAAGCTTTCTGCAGTTGTTATGGAGCCGTTGAATGACCCCGGAGGACTTGCGGATCAAATGTCACATGGATCACGATGGAGTCTTTCAGGAAAAAGCCACCATTCTCGGAGCATGACAGGTAACAGAAGCCATGTTCAAAGCCTTGGCTTCAACTCTTCAACTTCAATTACGCAAACCTTTTACACAACAATGCAAGCCACAAGAGAGAGACGAACTCTGGATTCGAGATGTGACTTAATATTTGAGGGTTCAAAACAACCAAATAGCCCAAGAACTGTATACATTCACACTGTGTGTATCCGAGTATCCGTGTATCCGAATGGAATCAGTTCTCAAAGATCTACGCTGTGTATCGCAAGTGTTTTGGTCTGATGTGTGTGTACGCTCTTTCATTTTTCTGAACATCTTTGTAGGTTTCTATGACAGTGATGTTGCATTGGAAGGCCTCCAACACTTTGCAATGTTTTCTTGCACACAATATGACGACGCGGGACTACTACGCCTAATAAAGCAGAAATGTTGGCAGGCGCAGCTTTATGAGGTGTGTGGAAATGGGCGACTTGCAGCGGCTGGTGAAGACAGGCTGAAACGGATTAGATTTGAACAGGATTTCGAACCATATATAGCTTGAAATGGATTTTTTTTGCCAGTCACACTTTGCTAAATACGTTCAGATTCCAATCGGATACGCAGATATTGACAGTCTGAAAGATCCACTCACCGTGTCTCCAAGGGTCCTTCGGCTCAACGGCACCAGAGACGATGTCCTCGTCTGATGGAAAGGTCACTCTCTTTGACCCGTGCTTAATCCCAACTCCCTCGTCCGGTGTTGTAGCCGAGACGGGCACGTCGTCGTCCCTGCGTTCCTGCGAATGCAGTTCGATGACTGATATTTGAGAGTTAACACTAGAGGCACTTTCCTCGCGTTGAGTCTGGGCCGCTGGTTCCAGCTCCAAAACCCCATTTTCATCGAGACTTAAATCGACTCCGATGTCCATCTCCCCATCATCGGCTTCATCACTACCACCTCCAACAGAGCAGTTGATCACTGGCGGCTCCTCAAACTTGCTTAAGCTCTGTTGCAGGTCACCGGCAGAACCATTAAAGGGGTCGGCGGATACCGCAATGGATCCATTGTTTTTACTATGCGGCGCTTTGAGCTCTGTGGAACCATCATCCTTTAAATGGATGTCTTTTAACCGGGCCAGGACGGCAGCGTCCCGCTCCCCTTGGTCTCCATCCAGCGTGTCCCGGGGAAGGATCTCTGGTGATATAGTGTTGTCAGGCACATTGCACAAATCTATAGCATTGCACAAATCTACAGCTTGCTCCTCGCAATTCATCTTCTCATTTCCAGGGAGCTGGAGCACGCCACTGCCCGTCGAACACTAAAAACAAGTTACAAGTTCCCTCAAACACCTCCAATGCAGTTCAATTCCAGGGAGAAACCGTTCAAGATCTCCTTAGTGAGGGCATCACTAACTAAAAGTTCACATCATAGAAGCGCCTGTTGTTATACTGGTCTTATATATGCACTCATACATTGCTGTAGTCTTGATTTTTAAGGGTTGCATCAGGAAAAGCAGTATCTATGTGCTCTAATTAAAGTTGTAAACACCTACAGCATCTTTCACAGTCGAATTGAATCAGTTTTAGCCGCATTAAAAGTCTCACATGCACTTCATGTTGACATTATCAGCAATCATTGTATTTTTAACGTCCCTGTCCACCATTACGAATAAGAATACCGATGAAGAATAAGTTAAGATGCATTTAAAGCAAGTATAAACAAGCCGTGGGATGATGAAGATTATGCTGATGAAGACCAGAGGCTTTCTCGACTGGCCTGCTGTCCCACACCAAGACGAATAAAGTACTAAAACGGACTCCTTAGGTCAATCATCTAAATGTTTAACGCTCCAGTCGTGTTTTTAAGCTGTCAAGACGAGGAATCCTGCACTGTCACTTTCCGTGTCGCAGTGAACACGAATAAACACAGGCGTCACAGTCCGGAGCGCGCGCTCATCCCCAAAAACCGCCACGAACCGACTCGTTTTCTCCGTTTAAACACTCTATTCGGGCCGGCTTGTATGAACGATGCTTTTCACATCGCCTAAACGCACAGACAAGCAGAAAAAAGGAAAAATATTGGCCCCGTTGAAGCTCCAGTCCGGACCGACTGTGTATGTGTGTCTGTTGACTGTTCGGAGATACGTCATCATCACCCCGGTTGGAAACGCCAGGGAAGATTTCAGCAGGCGCACTTTCGGCGCTTCAACTTGAGCGTTGTTTTATTTATTAAGGAAATGCCAGTAAAATTACAGAGTTGCTCATGTGTTGTGTTTCTTGGGCAGATTTTCATTCGCAGCAATTGCGTTTGTAATTTATCTATATTTGCATTATAATAAATCACTATAAAAATATCTCAACGAATCAGTTGACGTTTGATCCCTTCCAAACAGCTGTCACGTTGGATGGTTTATGACGCGTGTTACAGAGAAAAATGTATAATATTTAAACATATATATAGCATAGTTATTCAATATATTTTCGTAAATACCATGTATATAGGAAAATGAAACTTTGCAAAGCAAGTATTTCATATATTATAAATGACGTCAAAAAAATATTAGTCTTTTTTAAATAAAACACAGAAATAGAATGATTTTTTTATGGCAATATTATCGGTGTATATATATATATATAGTCCTTTACTGTCTGGAAAACATATTTTTATATGATATTATATTATATTTATATTCAATATATTCATTTATATATATAAAATGTATAAATTCTGATGACTCATTCTGCACTACACAGATTTCCGTCCAATCACATGCTTGCTACAGTGAGTTTGCCCCGCCCCTAACTCTGCGATCATCGCGAGTACAAGCACGGCTGCATCAGAATGAGTGTAACTCCTCTTGTGAGAAGGCTACCTGACGTTCAGGTAAATGTTGATAACCTTTGCATGTTTACCACATGGTATTTTCTGCAAAAATGTTGTTTCTTAGGTGACATTATTAAGTTTATGTTGAAAATGTATACAAGTCTCACACAAAACCTGTAACTCCCCTAAACTGTGAGAGATGTTATTCTCTGTGTTTGTGTTATTGCTCTGCTATACTGTATGATGTTTAAGCACTTGGCCATGCTATACAGTGATGATGGTATTACCATAGGCCTACTCAACAACTGGCAGCACACAACACATGTTCATAAACCTTGATATCTATAAGAATAGCATGGTATTTCTACATGTCCAAACATCATGATTCTACTAGGGTACACGTCCAAGGTCTGCTAATTCTCCTCATAGCATTTTAGTTTTCAGGGGGAGTTTATGAAGTAGTTTTATGAATACTTGCTCTCGTCAGGTGATGAAAATACTTGTTTTATTTATTTTATTTATTTGTTTTACTCTACAAAGTTTTTAAATCTTTACAATATATGGAAGGTACACCTGAGTTTGTGTTCACTGTACTCAGTTCATCCATCTCACCACTAGAGGTCATCGACACCTCAATTCTGATTTGAATCCTGATCGAATTCAAAATAACAATATACTGATGCTAAATAAACATAATTCCAAAGTAGAAATAAGTTAGTGTTAAGTGAGCTAATAGCTAAATGTATGTTTCTATAAATGTGTAAGTACCGGTCAAAAGTTTGGAAACTAATATTTGTAATTTATTTGAAAGAAGTCTCTTTTATTTGCCTGCATTTATTTGCTCATAACAAATACAGGAAAAAAGCAATATTGTGATATATTATAAAAAGAAATAAATAATCGTTTTCTATTTTAATACAGTCTATACTTTAAAATGTAATTTATATCCTGTGATCAAAGCTGAATTTTCAGCATCATTACTCCAGTCTTCAGTGTCACATGATCTTTCAGAAATCATTATAATATGATGGAGAGATGATCCACAAACACACACACACACACACACACAAGCATATATACCGCTGCATTGTTCACTCCAATAATGATCCTCACATAAGAGTGTACAGATACTATACATTTTTCATTTTTTTTAATCATTATAATATGATGATTTGAACATTTATGATTATTATCAATGTGCTGCTTCATTTAAAAAAAAATATATATATATATATTTTCTAACAAAATAAATATTTACTGTCACTTCTGATAAATTTAAAGAGCCTTCTACAGTGAATCATAGGTATGATTATGATTTAATGAGGAAGGCTGATTGTCGAAACGTTTGATTGATCTATATGTGCTTTTGCTGCATAATAAAAATAAAATAATAATACTTAATTAAGAAGACACAAGCGAGTGCGCATCTTTAATTTAGCAATTTCCACTGATCTACGCACACACAAAACGGTCGAGTGACGGCAGTGAATATTAAATAAATATTAAGCATCACAACTGTTTACAACATTGATAATAAATCATCATATTAGAATGATTTCTGAAGTATCATGTGACAGATAAAATGAGGCGAGTACACACAAGTACACACACACACTGTTTATATACACACAGTAGGCTACATAGTGTATATATACACTATATATATATTTATATACTGTACTATTTTAAACATATACACACACACAAGCACATGCGCGTATGCTAATTTAATTAGCCTACATTTAATCTGATCATAGTAGGCCTACTAGTTTGTTGTACAATTACTGTATAATGATAGCGAGTGTAATTAAAAGGCTGTTGCTTGGCTGTATAGTCAGACCTTTCCAGGCCCTTGGTGGCTTGTTCCTAATCCCAGGGCCCAATCCGAGTCGAAATATCAACAAGCCTCTTGCATTCCTCCCATTACAATCCTGAAACTACTAACCCAACCACTCAGCTCTTCATAAAACGGCTCTAATTGTGCAGGCCTGTCTAATGTGTGATCTGACCCTTCATCTGCGCAGAAGACAGAAACGATTACCAGAACACTTCTGCAGTGCCGTGTGGTTTAACGCGGCGAGAGCGAGACGAGAAACAGAGACCTCCCACAGGTGGCGGAAAGTAAATATTTTAACATCAAATTGGAGGCACTCGCTTAAGCTTGTTTTTCGAAGTGATTTTTCTTGGTTGAATTATTAATGGCCACTGCCAAACGCCCGGTTTGAGGAAAACCAAATGCATCCTCTGCACTTTCTCTTTAACCGACCGTGAAAAGAAACGGAGAGCAAACGTGGGGGAAAAAAAGATGTGGCGTAACGGCTCTTCGGTTCATCGCCGGCGGACTCTCGTCAGGTGTGGACGAGCCGTTTCTGACAGACCTCAGATCTGTCTGAACTTCCTGTGAAGTTGCCATGGTTGCACTTTTTTAAGTCTCCCTCAGAATTTGATTTATTTTGCACACTGCGCAAACAGATCCAACAATGATCCTTGTCATAGGGGAGGCTGCCGTCTCCGTCAGGTTATTACTCACATGTGCTCTTCTCCAGAGGTCCATTCAGCTGACATCAGTTTCAGGATTTCTGAGATTGATCTGCCTCGGGTATAAGAAAGCTATAGGTCTTTGGTCTTAAACAGTCAAAGTTCACAAAATGTGTTCAGATATCAAAAGGCGCTAATATATGTGGGGAGTATCGGGAGCATTTGAAGCGTGTTTATCCCATCCATCTTCTTGCGAACTGAAAACAGGAGACGGCTCGATCGTGATGTTTGCGTTGGCTTTTCCTCGGGATTCGTGGTGTGTCTCGCGGTGATTCTGCTCTTCTTTCCACCTGTTTCTGTGCACCATCTATGAGGTGTGTGAGACAGGTGCAGTTTCTCCTGCCGGGAGCCTGATCTCCCCCAGCCGGCTGTAAATCCACAAATGTGGCGAGTTGGAGGATTTCACTGTTACTCAGTCTCAGGTCGTCCACCCCGCCATGTGCTTTGCTTTATGGAGATGTCAGGCAGAAGCTGGGGGAGAAGCCTTTGGGTCCCAGGGAAAGAATTCATCTTCTAAATACACCATATATAAGAGTTAATCGCTAATGCCTTTCACACACGTATAGGGAGTGAGAATGAGGCTTCGGTCAGTGAAGTGCTGAGAAACAACGACTTTCCTTGTTACATGTACAGTGTAAAGCGTCCTTGAGCACTATATAAATACAACTTATTATTATTAAATTTACAAAAAATACAATAAGCATCATGTTTACACACAGCGCCTCTGCACTTATGATTTCTCTCAACATGGAGACACATGGGGCAACAAAGTTACTTGTTTGAAAAGTAACTCATCTTGTTGTAAATTTAAAAGTAATCGTTACTTTACTAGTTATTTAATAAGTAATCTGATACGTAACTCGTGTTGCTTGTAATGCGTAACACAGCACTGATCGTGGGACGCTTGTTGTTTCTATAACATTTGCTATATAATACATTTCATACAAACAAACAAGTTCAGCTTCTCAACTTGAGTGCAAAATATACACTATACACTTCAAAAGCTTACGGTCAGTACTGTACATTTTGAATACTTTTATTCAGCAAGGATGCATTAAACTGATCAAAAGTGACACTTTTAACAACATATTTTCTTTTTTAAATAAATGCTGTTCTTCTAAACTTTATATTCTTCAAAGAAGTTAATTCAGCGTCTTTCTTTCTGCCTTCATCCAGTCGTACTGCATGTACTTCATTAAGAGTGTTTGAATGCTTCAGATTTAAAGTCCCCCTGTCAATCATTTGATCCCTTAAAACTCATATTTGATCACCAAAATTACATATTTTATTTTTTTCCTTGAAAAAAAAGTGTATTCATGCCTTAAAATAGCTTGAATGTAACTCGACACCCTTGCCTCATTTAGTATATGCGGTTCTATGAATATGCAAATGAGCCCCGCCTCCACTCACTCAATCAGCTCAGAGATCCACTGGTTGACGATCACACGTTGATCTGATTGATTACATGTTTGTGACGTCAGAAACACCAAAGCGTGTTTTTGAGACTGTCTTTGGTTCACTGCAGTTTTAAGGAGAAAATACTCAGCAATGCTGTCGACTTATGAGTTTACACATGGTTTGTCTTAAAGCATATTAAAAGCACCACATAGACATATAAACAACATTAAAAGCTTGATATTCACCACAGGGGGACTTTAATATGTTGACATGTTTCTGTGCTGCACAATTGCAATGGTGTTTTAGGTGGTTTCTCGATGGTTTCTCACTGAAAATGCATTCCCAAGTTGCTCAGATCCTATAGTTCAATGTAAATATGTGGGATATATGTCTCCCGTATTAAATCAGGCTGCCCTAGAAAAGTAATCTTGAAAAAGTGTAAACAAGCTGCATGATTTGAAGATGCCTATCATCCAGTTTCCCAGACTACATTATTAGTTATTTCACAGATAAGACCTCAGTTTGGACTGTGAATTTGCGAGATTACACTGAAAACCACAGGAGTTTAAACTCTTATGGTACATTTACACAACAACGATGTACTAAAAATAGAAACGCTTTTTTCCGCGTATACAGAGGACAACATTGTCAACACAATCCCTGTGCACACGGATCCGCAAAAACGACTATATTCTGCTGACGGTCCAGTAAATGGCCATGTCACTTTGGAAAGAAACACTAAGCGACTATAGACTGAACACGTTATACACTCACCTAAAGGATTATTAGGAACACCTGTTCAATTTATCATTAATGCAATTATCTAATCAACCAATCACATGGCAGTTGCTTCAATGCATTTAGGGGTGTGGTCCTGGTCAAGACAATCTCCTGAACTCCAAACTGAATGTCAGAATGGGAAAGAAAGGTGATTTAAGCAATTTTGAGCGTGGCATGGTTGTTGGTGCCAGACGGGCCGGTCTGAGTATTTCACAATCTGCTCAGTTACTGGGATTTTCACGCACAACCATTTCTAGGGTTTACAAAGAATGGTGTGAAAAGGGAAAAACATCCAGTATGCGGCAGTCCTGTGGGCGAAAATGCCTTGTTGATGCTAGAGGTCAGAGGAGAATGGGCCGACTGATTCAAGCTGATAGAAGAGCAACTTTGACTGAAATAACCACTCGTTACAACCGAGGTATGCAGCAAAGCATTTGTGAAGCCACAACACGCACAACCTTGAGGCGGATGGGCTACAACAGCAGAAGACCCCACCGGGTATCACTCATCTCCACTACAAATAGGAAAAAGAGGCTACAATTTGCACGAGCTCACCAAAATTGGACAGTTGAAGACTGGACAAATGTTGCCTGGTCTGATGAGTCTCGATTTCTGTTGAGACATTCAGATGGTAGAGTCAGAATTTGGCGTAAACAGAATGAGAACATGGATCCATCATGCCTTGTTACCACTGTGCAGGCTGGTGGTAGTGTAATGGTGTGGGGGATGTTTTCTTGGCACACTTTAGGCCCCTTAGTGCCAATTGGGCATCGTTTAAATGCCACGGCCTACCTGAGCATTGTTTCTGACCATGTCCATCCTTTTATGACCACCATGTACCCATCCTCTGATGGCTACTTCCAGCAGGATAATGCACCATGTCACAAAGCTCGAATCATTTCAAATTGGTTTCTTGAACATGACAATGAGTTCACTGTACTAAAATGGCCCCCACAGTGACCAGATCTCAACCCAATAGAGCATCTTTGGGATGTGGTGGAACGGGAGCTTCGTGCCCTGGATGTGCATCCCACAAATCTCCATCAACTGCAAGATGCTATCCTATCAATATGGGCCAACATTTCTAAAGAATGCTTTCAGCACCTTGTTGAATCAATGCCACGTAGAATTAAGGCAGTTCTGAAGGCGAAAGGGGGTCAAACACAGTATTAGTATGGTGTTCCTAATAATCCTTTAGGTGAGTGTATGTGCATTATGTCCCCGTTTTCACAAATTCCCATTTTTTCATTTACACACAAAAAAACTTGCAGTTTGAAACCAATTTTCAAAAGTTTATGTTTTCAGGCCCCCAATAGCCAAATAAACATAACAAGTTTTCAGTTTTTAGTTAAAGACCCTTAAAGCCTTTGCTTTCATAACCGCTTGTCAGCAGGAACATCAGATTCATTGCGGCATAACCCGACCGAATGCTCATCCTTATTGGCAATTGTCATTAAATCACCCCTGAAATCACGTCCATGTTTATTTCTGTTATATGCGGTTGAGTACAGGACGTATTGGACTTCACAGAAAGAGAGAGAGCAATATAAAGGTTAAGTTTCTGGTTTTCCAATCCCAAAGGACACTCTATATAAACAGGCAAACATTTTGGGCTTGTGTGTAATGAATGCATATACACGTGTATTTATACAGATGGTACATATTTAGAGAACCTCACATGAACACGCACACGGGCTAAATGCAAAGTGTCAGTCTATAAATAAATTCTGAGGCTAAATTTCTGGGATTTGTTTTAGCATAATGAGAAATATTCATAAACGCCTTCATAAGGGGTCAATCATGGGACACTCGTTGATGTGGTTATTTTTAAGGGGGATTTATTTCATGATTTTTTTTTAAAGAAATTAATGCTTTTATTCAGCAAGACAATAAAGACATTTTTATTGAAACAAAGAATATAAATATCAAACAGCACAAAATTGATCTTCAACTTCAAAATTCATATGCTTTTGAGGAAAATTCAGCTAAAATATAAAATGGTTTCACACTTTTACAATATTTCCTATTTTTACTGTATTTGGGGGTTTTTAACCCTCAAAATGTTTGAACATTTTTCAAAAATAATAATTAAGATATATACACCTAATGTGTATTCATGGTGTAATGAAAGTATTTGATGACTTTTGACTCGGTTTCGCCATTTTCGTAACAGAACGTGGTTAAAAATGCTAAAAACGTTTTGCAATACCATTACATTTCAAGAACTAAAGCAGGTTTTTAAAAGACTTCTCCTCATCAACTCTAGACACCCTTATATGTCACTGACCCATATATAAACATGCAAGGCAATTTGTAAAGTAATACCCACACTGCAGTGTTTATACGTCAGTGTAAATTCAGAGTTCAGTCAACACAGACATTAATCAAATCGATCTTTTGACACGCACGCACGGAAACACAAACACCAGGCCTACATGCTTCCCGTCATTTATCCCATCAGTTCTGTCGTTTATTAATGAGCTAAAGGACTCAGATGGCAGACAGGGGTTAAAACGCGATCCGCTCTCACCCTTCCCTCGGTTTACCTCTCTATCCCTCTTTCTCTTCCTCCTCATTTCCCTCAAGCGTTTCTTGGTCCTCAGGACAGAACGGGGGTGAAGGAAGAAGGGATAGGCCATCGCCGGCTGATAACTTCCACATGTCTGTAAGGTTTTTAAATTAAAAAAGCACCTCTTCTCCTTAAACCCTGACAAAAGCAACAGAGGAGATATAAAAGCCATGGACCTATTTGATCTGCGACCGAACACCTGCGAGTGGGGACCGTTGACAAGTCAGCGCAATTTCTCTTCCTTTTCCATGTCATCAGAGAACAGGCGTCCTGATTTCCCTCCTCTTCCTTTTATACGGCCATCTGTGCGTCCATTCATTGAACTCTACCTGTGCTGTTTGACCCCCTTTCCTCTCCAAAATGTGATTAAACGCTCTTCATCTCCTCCTACGCCCCAACTCCTGACCCAAAGGACAGTCGTGTATGAAAGTACGTGAATGCAAACGCTTCACACGCAAGCTTTTGTGTGTTATTAGCTATGTTTAATTGGATTTATGGACTGAAAACCCTTCATGTAAACACTTCAATCGACTCGACTGAGCTTGATCCGAATGTACTTGAATTGAACTATTTTCTCAATCAGATTCAAAAGTTTACACAAGTTTACATGTTTGTATGCGTATGTTTTACATCTCATTTCTTACAAACTGATCAGTGGATGAGACTGAGGGTGCGTCCCAATCAGAATTATTGTTAATATGAGCTTCCTAGTCCAAAAATTGGACATAAATGGATTCTCAAGTTTGATTTACGACTGGGAAACTCATTCTGATACCCAAGTTTCCGAGTTGAGCACACCATACATTTTAAACATGCCGGAAGAGAGAACTATTGATTATTATGTTTTATTCATTTTTTTCCCCACAAAATCTACATTGCTTTCTCTTGCTGTTACAGTCACCATTGAATATTGATTAAATCTTCAATTCATTTTTGGCTTTAATAAGATTTCCACAAGAATGAACCCAGTGTCCTTCATGATTCTTATTCTTTCCAACAAAAAAATAAAATAATAATGATGATAAAGATATGGTTTATGGATATAATTTCACAACAGTTTTTTTTTTTTTCCTGGCTGATGAAAAGATTGACAGCCAATCAAAATCCACCCTGCTTTAAGCTTGAGCATTTAAAGGTGCAGTGTGTAATTTTTAGAGGCATCTAGTGGTGAGGTTGCGAATTGCAACCAACAGAAGTTACGGAGGCCGACAGGAAGTGATGTCATCATCTGAGACAGCAGAGAGCCAGTGAAGCAATGAGGTTTCTTTACAAAAATAAATTAAGAAATTAGGTTTACTTGATTATTCAGTAAAATGATATATTATTGCGAATATTATTGTTACTTGTTCATCATTGTGTCGTGTTTTATAGCTTCTTTGCACGAAGAACAACATAGTGACGAAACAAGTTTCTCCGTTCAGGGCCACTGTAGAAACATGTCGATGTAAGCGGACCCGCGGTGTGTGTAGAGAGAAATGCTCATTCTAAGGTAATAATACCACTAATACCAATATACACCACTGAAAACATAGTTATGTATATGATATTGCATTTCTGTCAACAGATCCTCCCAAATATTACACACTGCACCTTTAAAGCGGCAGACAATTAAACTGCAGTGTGTGCTGATAAAACAGAGCGATATTGTGCATTTGTGTGGACCCTAATATAATTATCCTGCGTTATCGTTATTCTCGATTCTGAAGGTTTCACCTCTGACTGCTTTTCACCCCTCGTGTCCTCTCCCTACTTCTTTTAAATATTAATTTCCGCCCTGGATGTGTTTGGGAGAGCTTCCTGCACCAGTCTCACTGGTTTCCCTGGGAAAGATCTGTAGGAAGCGGAGTGGATGGAGTTGCTGTGTGTGTCCTGGCGCCTGAATGCATCCAGAGAGTCGTTTAAAAGCCGACGGAGGGGCGGGTGTCTGCATCACTCCGCTAGTTTGCCCTTCTCCGTCAGATCGCTCTCATTACCGGCAAGACTCAAGTAGTTGTGCTTGTTCAGGACCTCGTCCATGGGATCTGTTGTTTGCTTTGACATCTGGGGGAGAATGTGGGGTCCTGGAGGGAGGCTCAGTTTTGCTGTTTAAACCTCTTTCTCTCACTGGTAATATGTCAGATATGTCATCTAATAACACCTGTAATAAGTCTGAATTACTACTTGCATATGCTGCACTAGTAAAGGACCTGAAGGCCTGTTGATGAAACAGAAAGAGCTTGTGATTCTATAGTCTGCCTACACAGTCTGCCTTTTTCTTTATATATATACTGTATGCCTGAGACTAAAACATGACCACAAAATCAAAAGAAAATTATTATTCATTATTTTTGCAGTTCCATAGATCATCATAAAACCATTAAGATTATTTTTTTTTTTTTTTTTGCATTGCTCTTTACTCTCACGCTCATTTAAAAGGCATAAGAGACATCTCTTCTTCAGTTTTTTGTGGTGCTTCACATTATTTTACTACATTGTAAATACAGTAATATACAATACAGTATTTTTATATGCATCAGCATAAAAATACAGTAGCCTACAACAATTAGAATTTTTTTTTTTTTTTTTTTTTTTTGCATTTAAGAAAAATAGTTAAAATGTGCTTAATTGTCATTAAAATAATAGCATTGTACTCAATGAAAAAGACTTGGTTTTCTATAGGCTATGCAGAATAGAAAATGCCAATTTCTTTCATTTGATTTTAGGGTGAAATAATGTCACATGTCTGAATTACTGCTTGCATATTATGCTGCACTATTTTGTTTGAATTGTTTTTATATGTAAGCATCAAAAGCGAATCGTCAAAATTGCAACGAATAGGCTACCACTAATAATATAATATAGGTCAAAAACGTATCAAACGTTAAGCAGCAACAGCACAAACTAAATATTTTGCTACTGAAAAAAAAAAAAAAAAAAAGACTCGTATCGGTTGATCAATTTTAGAATATGTTAATCTACACAATCTGTCCAAATTAAATTCATTATTCATTAGAATATGATTTTCCAGTGCTACGTGTGTAAGGGAGGACTGGACGAACTGATTCACTAGAGTCACCAACACTACGACATAAGAGAAAAATTAAAATTCAGGACGAACCGATTCTCTAGTGATTCAAAGATGATCGAGCATTAGGAGGAGAGCGCGCGCTTGATTACTCCCTCAGCGCACGAGCCGACGGTAAGTGCACATTTGTCCTTGTGTCATAAGTAGCGAAAGTGTTCTGGCTCTGGTCAGAAATGGACCGGACTTCATTTTGCTGATCCAGTCAGTGTTCACAAAATCGAGTTGCATAATCCTGCAATATCAGAACCGCAGTCCTAGTGTTTTTATGCAGGCCTACTAGCAGTTACACTCTTTTATAGCTCTCAGGCCTACTATGCAATTCTGTATTTGCATTATTCATTTTCAGGAATGATTTACTGCTTTAATTATTTAAATTAAATTTCCTATTCTCTTAACCAACCCCCAACCATAAAGGCTGTCTTGAAATATTTAAACTCATTTGTTTCAATATATGAGCCCCTAACTCTGGTTTTGAATTCAGTTTTCTTGGAAAGAGCTTATTTTTCAATGCGGATGAAAGCTATTTTCTGTGTTTGTACGAGACTTACTTTTGATTAGTGTGCAGCTTGGTGCTGAATAACAAATACCAGTTTACAAGTAGCATCATAATGAACTGTTTTTGCAAAGTACAATAACTAGATACAACTGACACCAAAAGCCTCGAGTTTAAAGTTATGTTAAAAATAAGGTGGAAAGATAATGAAAATTGATTAATTTCCCTGGGTCTAGTCTTTTGCACCTATTTGTTTCAGGTTTGCATCAGGTTTACTCTGTTGAAGTCGAATTGGCTAGGAATTGACCGTTTGCAAAGACCCGCCTTAGTTACTGTTGCTATGTCCGACAAGCCACGCCTCTCTCACGCCACACCATGTTCTCATGCAGTGAAACACACATCGCGGAGCAGAGAGGACACTGACAACACACTGAGACAGGACAGACCAGGTTACTTTTGATATGAAACAAAGTCTCAACTTTCATATTTGGTCATTTTTTAAACAATAAATACCGTTTTGTGGCTCTTTAATGTGTCTGACAGATCGCTCAGTTAAAGCTGCTCGTGAACCGATCATCTCTTCCTTCTAGTTAATTTACAGCATCAAATAAACATGGAACATAGGAAGGAATGTTGCTTTAACCGCGGAAAGACGTCACACACTGTTTTTCAAGTTCAAATCCTCCCATGTTAATCTGCAAACTCTCCTGATTGCTTTGTCGGACAAAAATGGCGGATGGTGGATTATGATAGGTCAGAATGCCTGTCAATCAAACTCCCTGCGAAGGGTCAATTGGCTCTGAAACTCCAGCCTTGTAGAATTATACTATTGACAGAATCACTTATTATAATGTGTAATATTTGCTTTTGTCGTCCAGTGTTACTCTCCAACACGGCTCCGCGTCACATCAGACTGTGTTTATATAACCATGGCAGCAACAACGACGGTGATTCAAGACGATGACAGATTTTTGACATTGTCTGAGGCCTGAATGCAGAGCAGCTTTTTCTCATTTTGTTCCAGGTCTGCACATGTGCTGCTCAACAAAAGTCAGACTTGGACATCTCTACTGCAATTAAACTGCTACAGTTTATGAATCTGAGGGCAGTCCAGTCCAAATAAAGCACAAAGTGGACTGCGTGATACATGGCTCTACCAATGTGATATTCGGAGTATAACTCAGTCCATGACAGGGGACAGATCCAGTGTGTCTGTTTATTTGCATTTTGGACACAATGTGCACGGCAGCGTAATTGCTGAGGATCCTCTCAGAGGTGGTCCGGCACGATCTGAGATCAACAGGCTGGTTTTAGTGGTTTGCTGATATTTGCTAAACCTCTGCTGTTTACCACAGTAAATAGGCCGTTTCTGTGCAGTGGGTCTCAAAGTACAGGCCTGCGTGTCGGTTTCACAATAACATTAGCACGACCCCAGTCTGCTGATAGCGTGAGAACTTCAGATATAGTGTGTGTGTGTGAGCGATACAGAGGATATGTGTTGTTGTGAGTGTGTTTGTGTGTGGGATGGTGAGCTGGGTTGGGCCAGAACAGGAACTGTTACGACTTAGCACGTTTGGTTTTCTCATTCTGGCAATGAACAGCATGTCATTTATCTTATTGTACCATAACCATGGCCAAAAAACAGAAGGGAACTCACTGGTTTCTGAATCTTGACCTTGTGAGACTTTAGGCCTTCCAGTGCAAATCTGCCAGGCTGTCTGAATCAGAAGATGATCAATCTGTGGTGGTTTGCTGACTTCAGCTATCCAGGTCATGGATTGAAGAAAGAACCACATGGTTTGATAAACTTACACTGAAAACAAAACCAAAACAAAAAAACTAAGTAACATCTACACTCAGATTTTAAGTACATTTCACACATAGAATTAAGTCAAATCCATTGTACTTAACTAAAGCTAAGTGCACTTGTGTACTTCTTTGATTTAGCTTTTTTCCACTCCACAGTTTTTACACTAATTTATCTTAATTTGGGAAACATTTTGTTTGTTACTGCATCAACATTAGCATAGCTATGTTCATTGAATTAAGCAACAAACACCATAGTCATCATATAACTATCCTACAACCAAACCACAAACTCTACTCTTCAGTACAATGGTAACCACAAAAATGTTAACAACAGAAACCCCAACATACCCATCATTAAACACTAACAGGTTTTTGCCTTACTCAAAAGCAAATATCTTGATTCAAAATAACTTAATTTCATCATGTACGCTATTCAGTTCTATGCAAAGCTGTTTTAGTTAATGCAGCAAATATGATTCAGGTACTCCCAACACAAATGAGCTAAACTTTTACTCATTTAAACATAATTTAACCATTTAAACACATTATCAGTGCAATGGATCAAAAAACTCACGGTCCGGATCATATCGTGGTTTTTGAGTCACGGATCGGATCAGCAAAAAGTTCAAGAACAAAAAATAAGAGCAAATATACTAATTACAAGCTAGATAAATACAATATAACAAAGTTATGAATACAGTAAGGTCTAACTGAGGTATTCAGGTACAGAAATGTAATGCATGTAAAATAACACTGTTCACTGTATTTATAGATTAATCTTCGTTAAAGCTGTCTTTTGTTGTTTGATTAACAGCAGGTTTATTAGGCTGCTGTCACTTTAAGACCAATATAATGATGCACATCCATTTTTTTACAGTCTATGTGCACATCCGACACACTTGCCGAGATGGGTATTTTGACAAAATTGTGTGCAATTGTGACAAAATGCCATAAAAGTGGTCAAATTCAATCAAACATGTCACTTTAAGATGCATTGCAAGGTCGGCGACCCGAGTTCGATTCCCAGCTCGAGGTCCTTTGCCGGTCCCCTTCCCCTCTCTCTCCACCCCATGCTTTCCTGTCAAAATCTCTACTGTCCTATCAAATAAAGGCACAAAAAGACCAAAAACAGAACTTGCAAAGATGCATTGCAAGGTCTGGTCATAAAGCACATGTGATGCCTTTGACCTCAGACCTGTGATGCATTTTAAGGGGACAAAATTATTTGAGAGCTATAAGAGGGGAAGATGATCAGTGAATAATGACATACTTTTAGATTTCGATCTGTGTCTCACTCAAAACTATTGTATGACTTGAGAACACCTGGAATATATTGTACAAGTCATGTGGACTACTGTTATGGTCTTATTTGGTGTTTTTTTCAGGACATTCTTCAAAATTCCCCTGTTATGTTCCACAGAAGAAAATGAGGGTTTAGAACAACAGGAGGATGAACTGTCCAGCATTTACAATGGATTTGACACCAGTGTTTATTTACCTCTTGCCTCTTACATTTTGCAGAAGTGCAAGCTGATGTCACTTCCTTTCTGATAGAGCAAGGTAGTTCCACTTTATTATTTCGGGTATTTTGTTTTTATGCAGCTGTTAAACTTGATACACTGGCACCAGATCCCTCTCCTGTGACACAAAACACATCCACCTAGTAAAATTAAAACTCCATAATAACCTTTTATGACAGACACCGCTGTCATGCTCCAATGTCAGCACAGTTAAACCATGTGATACTTATTGCTTTTTATTTTGAACCAACGCCACATCACAACCTGGGGAGGCTCTTTATAAAGTTCATTTGATGCATGGCTGGCCCATTATAGTACTTGAGTTGCACTGAATGCCTTTTTACAGCTGTGAATTAAGAAGTATCCAGAGAACGCTCCTCAGACCCATTCAGATTCAGGCCCAGTCTTGAACTCAGTTCTTGCCGTTATAAAAGTGACCTACTGTGGCGAAAGACTCAGTGTGTGTAAGTGTACACCTGAAACGTGATATATCGACAGACGTTAAATATGCATATTATGTTGCTATTCAACTGGATCAGTTACTATTTTTGCTCATAATTTGGGTTAGGGATTATTTTCTGAACACTATTAATAGTGGAGCGGCTAAGTGCTTATGTTTGGCAGAATCGTTCAGTTTATGATACAAGCGTGAAAATTGGCATGAGCAGTCTCCATGGGTCACTTGACAAGAAAATTGTCCGAGCCACTTGAAATTTCAAGATGGCGGCCATTTTTCAAGATGGCCGACACCTTAGTGGAGCAGTTAAGTGATATAGTGGTTTATTTGGTGATACAAGCATGAAAATTGGCATGAGCAGTCTCTGTGGGTCACTTGACAATAAGCCACCTACAGCTACTTGAAATTTCAAGATGGTGGCCATTTTTCAAGATGGCCACCACCTTAGTGGAGCAATTAGGCTTAAGAAATCATTTAGTTGGTGATAAAAGCATGAAAATTGCCATAAGCCTAATTGCTCCACTAAGGTGGTGGCCATCTTGAAAAATGGCCGCCATCTTGAAATTTCAAGTAGCTGTGGGTGGCTTATTGTCAAGTGACCCACAGAGACTGCTCATGCCAATTTTCATGCTTGTATCACCAAATAAACCACTATATCACTTAACTGCTCCACTAAGGTGTCGGCCATCTTGAAAAATGGCCGCCATCTTGAAATTTCAAGTATCTGTGGGTGGCTTATTGTCTAGTGACCATCAGAGACTGCTCATGCCAATTTTCATGTTTGTATCACCAAATAAACCACTATATCACTTAACTGCTCCACTAAGGTGTCGGCCATCTTGAAAAATGAAAAATCTTGAAATTTCAAGTGGCTCGGACAATTTTCTTGTCAAGTGACCCATGGAGACTGCTCATGCCAATTTTCACGCTTGTATCATAAACTGAACGATTATATCACTTAGCCGCTCCACTATAAACTCATCCCATACGTAAGTCAGTGAGCATCATCTCAAAATCAGCATCATGTCAGCAACTTTTGCAATGGTAAACAGATGCATTAGTAAGAAAAACGTGTTTTATTCCTTGTTTGACAGTGAATACACAGTTATTATCCCATGACAATTAAATACCAGAAGAATTGTTATACTGAGCTCGACTCTCATTACTATCATTAAACGGTGAAGTTTGACAAAGTTTGAAACCATGGGAGGTCTATGTTTGTTTGTTTCTTCTTACAAGTTGGGTTGCTTTGAGTGGTTTGCATGCAGGTTTCGACCCAATCTACAATCGTAAAGAAATCAAGTGGGAGAAGAGAAGATGCATTGCACATATGTCTTCCTCTGACAATGCAATTTTTGCTGACTTTGCATATATTCACTGTCATGTTTTGCTACCAGACATTTTTTGTAATATTATTCTATGCTATACTTTTAAATGATTCTTTGAAGCCACAGCCACATTTTTGTGAATAATTAAATGATTCAGCAGAGCTACAGTATGTGCAAACTAGAATGGGGTGTGAAAATAAGTTAGAAAGTATATTGATGTTGGCCGCCAGGAGTGGGAATAGCTGCGGAAGGAAGTGAAGGATATTACTGTACTTGCAGAATAAATCTGAATACTGTTTCTGTTACGTTTTAATAGGAAGAACAATGTTAAATCAAAACATTGCCACAGATGACACATTTTCCTGTTGAGTAAAAACTATGCATTTTGTCAAATCACTTACCTTGTTAATTTTGTGTTTAGTTTATTCCTGTTTGGTCGTCATGGTTAACATTGGAGAAGTATGGAGAAATCCATTTATTAACTCTTTCCCCGCCAGTGCCAGCCACCGCCAGCATTTTAATAATTTTCACAAATATGTCATGGCCCCTGAAATATATTTTGTTGTATGAATATCTGAACATGCAAGAACAGGCCCTCTGCTTTTAGACAAAAAAAATCTGTTTTATTCTAGCCACATGCATTCTTTTTTAATCAACAATTGAAAGTTTTATAAAAAAAATTACACTTCTGTGTTTGGCAGGGAAAGAGTTAACATTCCCATGCATCTCAATGGCAGTCATTCATTTTGTTCTGGGTGACAAAGCGTTGGATCCAATCACCTGAGTTCACCGTAAATACCATATTCATACTGAAAATGTTCGGTACGGGTTATTCGTTATGTGTACTGGGGAACTTCTCTGTGTCCGGAATGTAAATTTGATGTTGCGAACACATCTGAAAAATAACAAAGGGTACAGAGTGAGCTGCTGCTGGATAAGTGCGCGATAAAAGTTGTCTTAAACATGAGACATGCTTTATATTAGATATACATGGCTTGCCCTAAAGTCAGATGTGTGTTGTTTAATGCGTTTAAGACGCGTTCTCCTCAGTGCACAACTTAAATCTTACGTTCGTATACTTACCTGTAAATGGTACAAATTCACATATTTCCATGTCGCATAATTATCCTGACAGCAAACGAGAATACGTTTTACTTTGCAGACTTGAACAAGTGCAGGCGCGTTAAATAGATGGAGAACAATGGCAAGTCCGTCTAATGTCACTGCCAGTACCAAAAACCCCAAAACACACCAAACTGTGACTTAAAAACCGAGGTAACGTAGCAAACCGCAATTTTTGTGCAGCGTTACACCCCTTGTATCTGCAAGCTAGGGATAAACTCGCTCACAAAGCAATTCACAGTTCTTAATGTTCCCAATCACTGAGATTTTAAATAGTTGGTCTCCAAAGGCAAAATAAGGAAGAAATATTTGGCGGTGAAAGGAGCTCTGAAATGAGATGTTAGGAGGAATTTGCTAGTGTCAGATTCTATAAACAGAGAAGCTGATTTGGTTTCGCGTGGGCTTCACAGATCAGCACCTCTCTTTGGGAAGAATAATGAAGCCTACTGGGTGTTGTGAGGATGTATATCATCCCTGTTTTGCTTTTTCTACTTGCTTCTTAGTCAATGGTCTGTTTCACACAGGAAAGGTAGGCTTAATGGTGATTATGAGAATGGACTCATAAACCCCTGTCCCAGTTGACGTCCCCCTCAGGACTGGGTGTGTGTGTGTGTGTGTGTGTGTGTATGTTCCAGTGTATATGCATGTGGGATAATGTTGTCTTTCACACTGCAGGAAGGGTTTTGAGCTGTGGGAGGAAAAGGCATTTAAACTAAACACTAACACACATTTCCATGTCCCTTTGCTGGATGAGCATCTTAGGACGGCACATTATCACTTCTTTAAAATCCCACTTGGATTTGGCAGCGACTCTTGGGATGAGGATGGGAATGTCGACTATAATAGCTCACTGGATCAGGCGTTTAAGGTTTCTTAAACTAAAGTGCTGCTTCAAAGGCTTAAATAAACGTGTCCTCTTGATTTAATGTGTCATGATATTACACCTTACAGGCCTGAGAGTCATTTGATATCCAAAAAGTCAAAATTGTGGTCTGCCTTCCTGGTAAATCTGCGTAGACGTGAGTTTAGCGGTGTGAATACAAGGTAAATAAAGTTTATATTCTTTGTCATATTTCAGATATGATGCCAAACCATCTTCTTCCTTTGAAAGCGATGTGGTCACAGACGTTAGAAAGGTCTTAATGTGTTTTACGATTCAGAGCAGTCGACAACGGATGGAGGGACTGGGGAAATAAACAGGCGCAATGAGAGGAAAACAGATCAGAGGCGGGAAAGCAGCTGAAGAATTGCGAGATGGAGGGCTAATCTGTCGGGAAGCAGGAGTTGGGCTGGACGAATTCACAGATGTTTTAAAGTGCTAATCTAATCTCTCTGCCAGGCCTCTTCTTCTTAACTCCTTCCTCCTTCTGTCTTTCTCGTGGCTTTTCTGGAAAGGATGGAATACACTTTAATGCTTCTCAGGAGCATCATGTACTGAGCAAGGTAATCGCTCGCAGTCATTCATCTGCCTGTTAGCGGCCATGTTTTCGAGGAGGGGGACATGTGCAAATGCAATGAGGACTTTTTCTCTTGGAAAGGATGGAAAATAGGAAAAAAAACTTGTAGAAAACCTAGAGCTGACTAAAAACAAGTGGAGAACAGAGAGGAGGTGAGGGGGGAAAAGGGAAGGATGAGGTTTTTTAGGTAATGTCACCCCTGGTGACCATCCATCATATTCGATGAACTCTCTATATTTTTTCTCAAGTAGTCATTTTATTCATTGAACAGCTCTCATTTACTCACTCGATGTTTTGCTTTCTTTCACGACCATAATTCCATAGTTATGGATGTGATAAAATACTAAGAGGATCACGCTGGGTACCTGCTTTAAAATAATAAAACCTCCCTCATATATCCAAAATTATACTCTACTTTACTGGAAAAACTGACTCTAGTCTTGCCCTGGCCTACTGCTCTTCCTCTTCCCGTTTTCTCCCCCTCTCTTTCACCGGCAGGGAATGAGGAGTCTTTGTAATACAGTAGCCACACTGAAATATTGTGACAGCTTCCCCCAGACACACAAGAATTGCATGTTCAGGGAACAATTCTTACTGAACAAAGAGTTTTAGTGAAATCAAACACTGCTTGTTGTTTACCCTTAACCTGAGACCACCCAGTCAGAAGGGCCCGGGATATTATGCACATGGGTTACGTCCCAATTGAAAAATTGCTTGTAGAAAGAAATCATGAAGATTTTCTGCTGATTTTCTGACTGCGAGTTTCGTTCCGCACCTGTCCACTCCCACGGAGAGGGACACACGCGGTCCTTGTTTTTTTTTTTACTCTCCGTAGAGCAATCCTGCATTTATTTCTTTTTCTCCCATAGAGCATAAACCAAACAAATTGTCAAGTGTATACAAAGCTGTTTATTTGTTTCAATATAATGTCAAAAAGATCAGTGACATATTTAGTGATCTTTATTGTAGGTTACTATTCTTTTTCTTTAAGAACCATGAATTAAATCTCAAATTATATGGGTGGCTGCATTGCGTGTTTAAATGAAATGCTCAAAGTCATCATTATCATCAAAGAAGAGGGAGAGGTGGTGCTTTGAATATTTTCATGAAAAATGTGGGGCCTAAAAGGTTGAGAGGTTCGTCTGCCACAATGATATAATGTCTTTGAATTATCTTCATTTGGGGGTTATCTCAGAACATATAGAAATGTGGTTAATTGCACATAATTCAATTAATTAATCAACATAAAATGTAATTAATTTGCTTGACAGCCTTATGGCTTCTTTGCAGGCATTTCAGCTGGATAATTTAGTTAAAGTTGTCACCACAGCATGAGCTCATTAGTCACTTTTTATTTGGCATGTCATCAAAACTGGCTTAAAATAGACATACTCTTATGCTGTTGACAGATAGTGCTATAATGAGAAGACCTGGTGTGCTGCTTGGAGGACTCTCTGTTTCTGTTTACCAGTCTGATGTACTGGGCACTGTTGCTATTGACCCTCGCTCCGGTCTAGTCCTTGTAGCACTTCGTATGTGAAAGCCATAAAACACGTTCTATGATGATTCCATCCTGGCAACCAGCCTCCCACCTTTCCTGCCGTCTGCTCCTCTGTGGGCTTCATCTGAGGAGTAAACAGCTGAACAGCTGTCTTAACTTCTCTTCCTTCCGTTTTTTTTCCCTTCATTTCCAACTCTCTCTCTCTTTCTCCCTCTTCCCTTTCTTCATTCCTTGTTTGTCTTGTCTCCTCATGTTGGCCAACAGACTCACAGTCATGCTGTTTTTCGGTATTCCTGCAGCTATATTAAAGGGTCCATGCATATTATCATGTCTATACTATTTTATTTCGTCCCTGAAGTCCACTTAAAATGATAGTCAATGTTTCATTCAGTTTAACTATATTATGTAATTTTAACTTGCTTTGTTGTGCTATTAAGGCGAGACACTACAGGTGAATAGGGTAACATTTTAAAATAATAGATATCACCATGAAACTTCCTCAGTTGATTACTTACACAAGTATTTAAAAAAAAAAATGTATCACAAGTTTTAGAAATTTGTATGTTTAATTATGCAAATTAGGCATTATCTCATTAAATATGCACGGTTTTGCATATATTTTCGGTAGATATATCTGAACATATGATAAAGCCAGGTGCAAAATTCTTTTTTCATTTTGTTTACACACAAGATGAAGAAAAGAAATTCAGGATATATGCTTTCATTACCTAGGAAAACAAAATATACTGTCCATAGCCTTAAAAAATATTTTTTTGATTAAAATGTCACATAAATCAGGCCAGGAATGATTTATTAACAAATCCCTCTGAAAATATCTTCAGAATACTGCTAAGTATAACTGGAAAGTTTGGTGTACATAGGCTGAGATGTTTGTACTGGAGAATGACAAAAAACTAATTTTGAGAAAACACATTTAAATATTTAAATAGCTCTAAATGAGATTTCGTCGTTAGCTTTAAATCCCCCTTTGGACATTCACGATTGGTTACTGATAGAAAGGAAATATTTGGGTTACATAGCGTTGTGCAGGAGACTCAGAGCTTTACAACGATACCGGTCATGACAGACTTCAGTAAACAGACGGATCTCGGCGTGTCGCGTCAGAATGCTAACTTCTTGGTAAATTCAGGAGAAACTTACTGCCGCAAGTAAACAAAATGTAATAAAATAAACATCTTAATGTATATTTTCAACGGTTTCTTTATAGCAGCTTGAAAGAACACATATTGAAGGAGTAAACTAGCCCAAAATCTCAAAACTGACCACTGCATGAAAAATCGATGTTTTTGCCTGCCGTGTCTCACCTTAAAAATGTACTAAAACATTATTTTACATTATTATCTCTCTCTGGCCCTAAACTAACCAGCTCTGACCATTTGTGACAATGGTTTCTACAATCTACTTAGGCTTGCAAAGCATTTGGGAACAGCAGCCCAGGCTGTTTTGTTGCTGTATCATTAAGACTTCTATATGTCTGTGTTAATGCAGCTGATGTTTGGGACCTACAACCGTGTTTACTAATGCTGTAGGTGCAACTCAAATTTGGACTCTCAAAACATTGGTTGACTCCAGAATAGTCTCAAATTGGGGGGACAATCACTGTTGTGTGAATGTATGATTGGATCACGTCCAAAGTTGTTGGCCTTGAGAGTGGATCCTGAATGCTGAATAGCTAATATATGTGGCCAATCACAAGATGACAAGGTTGAGACATCATACCTTTGCTGATGTCTGAATAAGTCATTTTTGTAGCATAGTTTCCATAAATAGTCTCGGGGAACTGTGGAGGAAGCTCTAGTGTGTCTGAATTAACCTCATTTTACAAAAGGGCACATAAAGTTTTGTTTTCCACACTTTGATCCCTTTAAGGCTTACTGTTTGCAAAAAAGCAGGTGAGTAGGTACATTGTGAACCACGGTCCAATTGGGAGCACATTGAGTAACTGCAATTCATCTTGGTTGTATTTTTATTGCCTTCTCCACAGAGAGTTCCTGCGAGGCTACAGGAGCATCTGGGGCTTGCAGACAGGCACAACAACTGAGTCAACAAAGGCTGAGCCCGGGGTACCTGTAAAAGTTCTACCTGAGCCAACCTCTTACTCTAATATTTTGGTGATATATCTCCCATAGCATCCACTTAAAGCAGGGCACTGGCCGAGCTACACATAGTCTGGCAGACAAACCTTAGAGAGAGAGAGGGGCAAGAGGGAGGAGGAGCAATGAATGTGAATTCCAGCCGAGTGGGGATAGCATCCGCATCACAAGACACCTGTAAAAACATCATTTTTCATCTGGGGCTGTGGGGGAAGGAGCAGACTAAAAATGGGAGAGAAAAAGAGGGAAGACTTTCGGTTGGTCCGTATGCATGTGTGTGATTACCACCAAGTCCTTGTCCAGGTTCTTGCGTCAGGTTTCCACAGTCCACAAAGCCATACTGGTCCGCCCAGGAGGCAAAAATAGAGACCTAACCTGCTTGATTGGTTCTGGGCTAGCTGGTTTACCAGCTTAACAAGCTGGTTGAGACTTCTTGGCCAAGGAGTCATTACAAGCTTGTTCAGACGCCTCAACCAGTGTCCCGAACACGTTTGCGATCATTCTCCTGGACGTCCACCTTCCTGCAGACTTTAGTTCCACCTGGAAGTTCCTAGTAATACCGAAGCCCTTGATTACCTTGTTTAGGTGTGTTTCATTAGGATTGGAGCCAAACTCTACGGGGCATTGGTCCTTGAGGAGCAGGATTGGACCTCAGCTTTTGCTGGTCTTTTTAGCAGCACCATTTAAGGCAGTGTTTCCCAACCCTGCTCCTGCAAGCTCACCAACAGTACACATTTTCAAACTTTTCCTAATCATACAGACCTGATTCAACTCATCAGCTCATTCGAAACTTCAAGACCAGACAGAAAAGAGAGACATCCAGAATGTGCACTGTTGGTACGCCTCCAGGAAACAGGGTTGGGAAGCACCTTATTTAAAGTACAGCACACCACCTATGCCCACCTCCATTCTTTCTAACCTAGTGTTAGATTTGCTCTACATTACCTTCCTTGTTGGGTTGACTTCTGGAAGCTCCTCAAAGCCTCAAGAATTAGCCTTTGTTTTATGTGGTTTTGAGTCTAAATGACTCTCTCAGTTGATATGACAGATTCTCACCTTTCTGGTAGGAATATCCTATGATCATACAAGTTAGGCTCAATTGATCATATTTGTGGCATAATATCATCACAACTGAAAATAGTTTCAACTAATCCCTTAATTTCTTCCTTTAATGTTTGGATTGTACCTGTGGTAATCGAGAACATTGTAGGGCACTCTTCTTAGTCTTGATAACTATAGACAGCAGGGATTTTCCCATAGAAAGACACTGCAGCAACGTAATGTACTGTTTTTCTACATCGACTCTGTTCAGTCATCCTTCATTTATATCATTGTTTCAAAGCAGCTTTACAGTGATAATAGAAAATTAAAGTAACAGATATTGTTTTGGCTTTACAGCAGCTCTAGAATAATGTTATTGTCCAGCTAAAGTTAGTTTTGATTGATTCACTTCCGTTGCAAAGATTATTAGTTTTTAACTTAACTAACACGACACCGTTCTAACAGAAAACCCTTAACAGACACAACAACAGTGCCTGGTGGCTCAGGAATGCAAACCTTGAAATAGGTTCCAAGGTACAACCGTTAAAAAACGTTATCATCTCCGCGTAAACTTAAAAAAACGTGAATCTGAAAACGCTGACGGCGTGCGTATTACATGTTTAGTCCATAGATATGCGCGTTTGAATATATATGTGCTTAGGCGTGTAGTCTTTCCTTACAAATTGACCTCAACAAATTACTTGTCTGGCCTTAAAAATGTATAATGTCTGTAGGTGAAAACACATAAGAAAAACCTCAATGTTCCACCCAATTCTTTTCATGATTAAGAATTATTTATGAAGTCAGTATGAACCAGATGTCAGAAAGAGTAACATTACATAGTGTGCTTTGTTGCATAGACCTTTGGTGTCATTTGAAATGCGGTAGTTAACTAAATTGAATTGCCAAATGACAGTGCTATGAATCCTGTCTGCTAAAATGGTTGGCAATAAATGTAGTCTGACCTATACTTGGAAAGTAAAGAGGATGGCCTTTGATGAAATAAATGGGAACGTCGCCTCTGCAAAAGGTTGAAAATGAGCACCTCACACCTATTAATTCTGTTCATAACCTTTAAATGCATATCCAGGCCAATTATGGTTTTGACACGTTGCAGACTACTTGGAACAATGTTTCTCCTGATGAGAAATAAGTGTAAGGGTGGTACTAAACGGAGGAAAAGATTGTTCTTTAACCTCAAACAGAATGTCTAGGGACCGTTTCACACATCATCAAGTCTTTAAAATAGAAAAAAAAAATTACCCCTCACACCTAGTGGGAAAACTCGCCCAAACCATGCAGAATAGTTTTTGCTTGCTTGGTTAAAAAAAAAAAAAAAAAAAAAAAAAAAAATCTAGCATGTCTCAAATTTCCTGGTTAAACATTCTCACTTTTGGTTAGTATATTCTTGAAGAAAAAATATTTTTGTTCAGTGGCTGTTGGTGTAAAATGGTAATAGTTTTAAGGAGGCTTTCAGTAATTCTTCAGCTAGCATTAGCATTGCTGTTCTTTGTGTATTTTAAGTACCAATACCACGATAATCGTCCGAGTTTTAGAGAGCGATCTGCACAATTGTCAATTCACTTACCTGTCCAACAAAAACTGAACCAACTTGGGCATCACTACTCTGGATTTTCTCCATCATCGTATTTTTCCATTTGTGTGTGCTCTGCCGATATTTCTGCTAGTTTTTTTCTGCTTCTTTCACCATACAGATACCGATCCTCTAGTTGTCTCTGCTGGTAAAGCATGATAATAAGTTTGTTCCATTGTCAAATCTCTTTGGCATTTTGATAAATATGGTGTGTCACTTCATTTCAGCATGGTGAAATACATCGAGGGGGGTGAACTGTGCCATACATTATTAAAACACTTATTATAGAAAACTGTTTTGAGTACAGTCTTCATCTCATGAGAGTTAACATTCAGGTTAACATTCAGGTTAACAATTTTCCCAATAGTATTTTGACAACCCGGGTTGCCAGTTGGCGAATGTAAGCCAGCAAACAAACTGGGATTGCAGATTATACCCGACTAAAAAGCCTCACCATCCATCTAAAAAGCTCTATGACCAGAGGCATATTAATACACGGACAAATCAACTCATCAGGCTCATCGCCTTCCATTGTCAATTGCACTTGTTCCTGTTGTGTGTCCTCAAACTGGCAACCCGCGTGAGCATCGAGACTTAGGACGGGGAGAGGGAAAAGACTCTCTCCATTTTTTTTAATTTGGACTGCAGTACCCAGTTCAACCACTAGCTGTGAATATTACATACTGCACCTTTAATGTGTTTTTAACTACTGAATGCAACTTTAAACTTGAGTACTGAACACTGTATCACTTCAAAATGTTTGTTCTTTTCAGACAGCATTACATTGATAGAAACCAAATCGGTGTGTTGCTCACCAACATTATGTCTAGAAGGGTGGAGATTTTATGCACTACTGTTTGAATACTCACAGTTTCATTCTGTCTTGGCTTATGCCGGGGCCTCACTGATTTATTTGTCCGCCTGTGGGTCTCTGAGCAATCTGCAGCTGTTGTTTACAGTAAACATGAAAAGAAAGATCACATAATCACAGAGGACTAATTTTTAAGGGGACTAATTAGCCAATTATGAATTTTGGGTGTTGACAGCTGTGTTCATCAAAGATTTTTAGGGTGGCTAAGACGAAAATTGCCTCTAGTTAGCAAGTGTAAACTGCAAATAAATAGATGAACAGCACAGAAATTGCTTTCTTGTGGGTGCTCTATTGGTGTCAATGGGCTTTGTTGATTTATGGCTGTGAGAATGTGCTATTATATACACGTATGATGTCAAGGCCGCTGCAGTTCAGTTCATAGGTCAACCTGACCCTCATACCTGGCAAGATAAGCCCTGTTTGTGATGGCAAACAGATATGGGGATGAGAGAGAAGACATCACAAGTCAAAGGCCATTTTCCTGCTAGTATGTGGTTTTATGTTACTTGAAAATGTTTCATGTAGGCCTAGTTCTTCACAGACTCTTTATGGTGTGGAACATGTGATATCTATTAAAGAACAATATATAAGGTTGATTTGGACAGCTCCAGCTGCGGTTTTCTAATTCTGGATTGCTGGATGTTGTGACCATACATACTGTGGTAGAAATGTGTCAACATATAGATTATGTTACATTTCTAGAACAATAATTATACCATGATATATACATGATATGTACTGTTACAGTGATATAAATTCATCCAAACCGTAAAGTAAGATTTTGGTCATATTGTATTACTGAATGAATATACATCACTCTGTCTGACACGCACACACACACACACACACACACACACACACACACACACACACACACTATAGAAAATAGATGGCACACTAATGAGCTGTCTTTTCTGTAATTTTCAATCTTTATCTTTCAAGCCTAGCCTGGTCTCCAAAGGTTTATGGAACTGAGAATACTGAAGTTCTTCTCATTTACTATGAGACTAATGAACCACAGCCAAACATAGAGACCACCGCAGATTGGGTCCAAGATCCTCTGAAGGATGAAAAACAGATGTTAATGAAAAAATAATCTATAATGAGACCTGATAAACTGACATTTTACAGAGTGAGAGGACTCTTCCTATCACTTCAGAGCCCTTCCACCAGATTGCTTTCTACAAGTCCCCTGCTAAAAAAGCATCTTAGTGTGGTTTTACTGGTCTTACCTGGTATAAGCTGGTCTTCCAGTCTGACCAGATGACGAGTGCCCAAAACCAGGCTGGTTTAAGACTTATTTATTCATTAATTTATTTATTTGGGTATAGTATACACAATAATGTTAAGTGGCAGTTTTTTACTGAAATGTTAACCACTGCATTTCATGAAACGTATTCCTCCAAATTATGGTTTTAGGAAAGCAATTCTGAAGAAGAGAAAAGTCAACGACTGAGACCATTTTCTTAAAGAAAATTTGATTAGAACTGCCGGATTAGTTTGCTGTTTATTATTACACATTTCACAATGGCTCCAGACAATGTCAGACATTCTCAAGGCTTTTGTTTAAACTGCACATAAAGCATCATACTAAAATATAATCAGCTATTCATGACAGAACATCGGAATTTTTTTGTTGTTGTTGTTGTTGAACTTAATGTCTTTAAATACTGACAGTTTGGTCAACACTTGTGTGATAGCTACATGATGACTGAAGACACAAAGTTATGTATAATACCATTTAGCAAGCTTGTACACCTATGGCACATAACATAACATTTGGCACCATATCTTGGAATGTTTAGGCAATTTTCTTTGTTTCACAAGGCTTCTATTGTAAGGGAAGAGCCCTCATTGTTTAGTCAATGCCAATATAAAGCTGCCATGATTCAGTGCTGTGGTTTTACAAATAATAGATGAGTAACACCAGTTTTTACTGGCTTTAAATGGATCTATAAGGCGTTCTGGTACTTATATATCTGCGGTATTTATCAAGATTAAATATTCCATATTTTTTTTGCTATTTAAATAGATATATTGACGCATTCTTAAATTAGATTTACTTACTACCACAGTATTTGTATAGCAAACTTTTCTTTGGACTGCAACATACATAAAAAGAACAGGTCACCATAAATAATATCACTAACACATTCAGACAATAACATCATAATTTCTTGGTGTCAGGATTTTTTAAATAGCTCATAAGGAGAAGTGCCCCGTACTCAGTTATAGTCTCTGTCGCAGTGCATACTTTGAAGTTTCATTTGCTACCAGAGATGAAGAGTTCAATATTCTTATTGTCTTCCCTCGGGTTTAAGTCTGTCCAGCACCAAACGCTCAATGAGAGTCCTTGGTCACTTCTTGGTCCCTTTCAGTTGTCGATGATGTGATGTTTATGAGGGAAGGACTCACAAAACAGGAGCAGGATGGACACAACAACAAGAACACCTACAAGACAGAAAGCTGGAGTGTACTACATAAGACGGAGACATCACGTTTGGACTGAGTGCTTATAGTTCACACAAACACAATGCTTCATTGGACACAAGAAGTCAAAGCTGGGTTCCAGAGGATTATGAGAAGGTGCTCATGTTTTTATTATGACCGTTTTACCTCGCTTTCTTTGTCTCTTTCGGTTTCTTTCTGACTCACTTCCTGATTTTAGTCCCTTTTTAGTTCTCTTTTCCAGTCCATCCTTCTCATTTATTCCATGAGTATCTTGCTATCGACAGCCGCAGCCCTCCACCACCATGTCTTGATAGTTTTTCAACACCACACGTTCCTCCTGGTCCAAGTAGAGGAGGGCGATAGGGCTAAGGGCCGTCGGCACACAGCAAGCCCGCGGCACGGCCCCGTTTACAGAGTTGACCAGCGTCTGAACCATGGCGTGGCTAGATGAATTCATATGGTCAGCCAGTGGGAAGCGGCACTCTCCAAGGCAAAAGAAAGCATCGTAACCGGATGGGGCTACGATCCATTTATTCCAGCCTACATCTTTGAAGTCCACGTACAGCGGGTGCCGACGGCAGCGAGAGCGGGAGAGTCGTTTGAGCTTGGCGGCCCTCCCGCCATTTCGTTTCACTCTCCTGTCGTTCCGTCCCACCCGCCAGCCTTCGTCAGAGCCCTGACCCCTATCACCCTTAAACCTGCCCCTGCCCTTGCCTCGCCTGCCAGCAGGGGTCCGATTTCTGAGGGGCACAAAGGGCTCGCTGCGCCCATCATGGCTGTAAGTCACCAGTAAGGGCCTCTGCCTCGCCCAACTGGGCTCATCTTGCCCCGTGTACCTGCGCACCCTCAGGTGTCTCTCTTTAGGAAGACTGCTGTTATTATCAGCAATAACATCCAGAATAAAAGACAGGCTCCCTGACTTCTTGGGTAGATTGTGAAACACTTCTCCATCCAGGGGAAAGGTTTCCCAAAGTTCTGCACCTTTTCTATCTCTAGTCAGCCGGCGTGAATGGAGCAGTGTGGGTTTTGATGCTGGGTCACCGTTGGAAAGATAAAGGCTGGCCACGTGAGAACCTCCACTAAACCCTTCATGAAGGAAACGCAGCTCTGCCGACACCACACTCTCTTCTGACGGAATGGAGGACAGATTGAAGCCAATGTGAATGCTGTCCACTGGTGTTTTCTGCTCTTCTGGAAGACTCAGCACTGTAGAATCTACACAAGAAAAAAGAGAAAGAAAAAGTTCTTAAGCTGTAAAATACTTTCTTTCCATCGTGATCAAACACTTGATCTCTACGCAATGGCATAATTGTCCAACTAAATAATAATTGCACATAATTTGCTAGGAGCACTTATGAAAATGAGCCATGTTCTTCTTAACTTGTTCCAAGGTGTCTACGCTAATGCCAAGACTTGAGTGAAAAATATCAGAACATTGAATCCACAGGTAGCTCTTTCAGTGGGCATGCTGGCACCTAAGGCAGGTTAATTGACTTACACGTCTGTGTGCTGTGTTTGCGGTAAAGTTAGCTTTTTATCACTGCCAAGGGAATTGGTGTTCTCTATGATCTAGTACAATAGCTGCTCATACCTGTGTGGTGAAAGCAGCGGACTGTGTTGGCTCCTTGCACATGCTGGGAGGGGTAGTTAAACTCTGGGTCTTCAATGAGATGGTACTGTTGAGTGTGGAATCGATAGAGGTCGAGAAGATATTGGGGCACCCGTGCCTCCTCACTGGGGTTGGGGTGTGACTGAAGGCCCAGACGGGTCAGCAGGAGGTTCTGAATGGTGTGGGCCAAACTAGGCTCTAGAGGGCTGGCCAGGTTTCCATGAGTCTGACTGGGATCCTCCTGGTGTCCTGATGAGGCTTGAGGTAGCAGCAGGATCATCAGAACCAGAAGGCTAGCAGGGAACATGTTGGACCTATGAAGAGAGGGGTAAAAAGAGGAGCCATTTTGAGACTGCTGAAGATATTTTGATTATGTTTGTTTCTCTTTTCTATTTTGGACCCCATTGACTTTCATTAAACAGGGAAAAATGTCAGGTTTGGAACGAAACAATGAACATTGTTATTTTTGGGTGAACTATCCACAAAACCTGGCTTGAAAATAATAGTGGTAAGAAACGTAGTGATATTATAAATCCATTCACCATGGTAATTGACCATTTTAGCTTTAGCCCGTAAGTCTTTGATTTCCCTTATATGGCAGGTGATTTATTGCTAGTACTTTGGTTTGCAGCATGGTAAGGAACTTTCACTCTGTATTTTTGTTGATTTACTGGTATTTGTTATTTTGGAAATGGTAATCGCAGAAACAGTGCCATAAGGAACCACAGTAAAGTAGTTTTACAGAGATCATGGCCTGTGGTGTTTGATTTAGAGGTCTACAATAGGCCTGTTAGACCAATTCATTAGGCCTGTGTCTCTCAAGTTAACTTACCTGACAAATGAGAATAACCTTGGACATCCAGCATTGGTGCACTGTGTTCTTGAAAAGCACACGCCTAACTTACAGTACATTCAAATTTATAATGCGTTATGTTAGGCTATGTTATGCTACGTTATGCTAAATTACATTACTTAATTTACTGTTTATAAAACAGATGTTATCATTTTAGGATGGTTGTGACTCGTAAGGCATATGTTCAATCTAGAGTGATTATAACGTTCAGTATATGATGAAAGCAGATTTAAATTTTGCAGTTTGATTATGTGTCTTTGTTGATGCTGTGCCGGTGACCCAAAGAGAGAGACTGATTGTCATTTGTGTGTCTAAAACAGCTGCTTGAAAATAATCATTAGGTTAAAAGTTTACAGATTGTGTCTGCACACTGATGTTTATGGTAGTGACAAACTTAAAGTAAATCACCTTTCAAAAGTAATTTGAGACTGGGAGGTTTAGTGCTGTGATGGTTTATTGCTGGGGGGGGGGGGTTCTTCATACATTTATCCCAGTCTATACATATTTGCAAATAATTTTGTGAGCTTTTGAAGAGTAAAATAAAATAAAGCAACAAACTGACTTTTATTCATTAAGATATTCTCTGATATCTTGTGCAATACAGAACTCGAAGAGGAAGCAGTCAGAAATTTTACAACTTCCATTTGGAAAGTTTAACATAACTTGTAAAGCCTGAATTCGGGCCTTGTCTACATCGCTCTGTTACCTGAAAGGAAACACTGGCGCACACATTCAGATCTCCTTCCTTTCAGTAAGATCTAATTGTTACAAGCTGTCATCCATTAGTGGCGAAATCTTCTCAAAGTGAACTATTCTTTCCATCGGTCTCAACTCTAAACCTACTTAAGCCTTCAAAGTGTCCTTTACAAATATGGTGGAGTTTGTAGGAGGTGTCAGAGGGCTAATACGAGAACTCTCAAATGGTTCAATTAACCATCAACAGGTTAAATCAGCCCAAACGACTTTGACTTGAATCTAATTACATTGGAAGTCTACACTGTAAAAAATTTCTAACCCTCCCAAATCAAAAATTTCAAGTGACCGATAACATCTAAATTTTTCAATTGGCCCAAGTGAAATTCTGTAAATTTAATTTGATAATTTACAGAATTTCACTTGGGCCAATTGAAAAATTTAGATGTTATCGGTCACTTGAAATTTTTGATTTGGGAGGGTTAGAATTTTTTTTACAGTGTATGGGACATCTATTGTATGCCTGGCCTGTAGTCCTTCTTTATCACTGTAAACACACATTTTGTCTGTTCTTACAAACCGAGGGACGAGTGTAAATGATTTCTGTGGTTTTAAAAGTATCTGTGGCATGTAAGGTTTGTCTCATGTTTATCCCAGAAGACTCTTCGACAAGGTGCTGGGTGGTCTCACCGGGGCCAGAAACACTTACAACTGAGTCAAACTAAGTGTTCTTTTGATGTAGAATCTGCTCGAGTCAGGACTTGCTGAGCAGCGACTCCTTTGGGAGTCTAGGATAACCCTCAGCTACAGGTGTTAAAACGCACTGGAGAAGCGGATGCATACCGTCCTCTCGCTGTCCTCTGTCCCCTCCCTCTCGCTCACACTCATTCACCAAACTCCAGCCAAATCCTCAGAGGACACACAGGATAAGACAGTCCCCCACGCCCACAGCATCCGGCAGTAAAGTAGATTAAGTGGCTTTTACCCATCCACTCGATTGTTCCGCCCCGTGGGACCTCACCGAGGTGTAGCTTCCAGACGGAGCAACTCTCCTGAATGCCGCCTCCCCACTAAAACTTCATTAGACTCCTTTGCTTCTGTCTTCTCCGCAGTCCCTCCCCCCATTGCTGTGTGTTCATGCTGTATGTGTGTCATGGTTTCTGTTGTGATTGGATTCAACACGTAATAACTTCCTCTACAGGGAGAGCGGTAATCAGATGGAGGGGGCGGAAAGAGGCGTTTATTAGACCCCAGAACAGACGACAAGGGGTGACCCCGGCAGAGAAAAGGTCGGCCAGACTCGTGCCATTACCAGAGCGATGTGACCTGCTGACCTCAGAAGTGGAGGGCAGGGTGTCCTTGCATCCACTTATCTCCTTCAGCTTTCTTTCCACATTTTTTTCCCCTATTTTTATTCTTCTTATCAGTTCTCTTCCTGTAAAGCATGACTTCCAGAATTGATATATTGTTACATAGTTCTAGGAAAGGCCAGTTCTCTCTCTCTCATGTTTCCCCCCTTTGGATTTACCCAGAAGTCAGCAGTGAAGGGCCATAGGGGTCATGGTGCCTCTGCTTGTTGCTGATTTATCCTCCACCGCTGTCTTCATGTTTCACATTTCACTCCGTACCCCGATCCCTCCGCTCTCCTTTCCTGTTGTTCTTCCTTTCGTTCATTCCCTAGACTGCTTCTCCCCGGCTCGCTCCCCCCACATTTTGTCATTCTGTCCAAGAAGGAACACTCTTAAACATGCTCTACTTTTTTGGATGCAAAGGGTACCCGTATTTATTTGCCCCCCGAGTTTGAGCGCCTAAGGCTTGAGAGAAGTCACAAATGGTTGAGCTGTGCCTCTGTTTTGCTGAATTAAAGAGATGAAATCATTAGAATAATATTGCAGGTAGACCGCAGGGCAGTTTTATTGGGGTAAATTAGCACAGACCTGTAATTTATCCCAGCTGGACCGATTAAGAGATAATGACAGCGGCCCAGACCTCAGATTGTGCCCCATAACATTCACTGGAACAGTCCTCTGTGACAACACACACACATGCATACACACAACCCACTGCTACAGACTGTAAGACACACTCCAGAACTCACTGATACTGCTATAGAAACATACACAAACACACATTCTGTGCAGCTTGCCAAAGGTTCAGCTAAGAACAGACTAAAGTGGTCTCCAAGGATGAGTAGTGTAGACCAGACAAGACGAGACATTTCCTCCCAGAATCCTCCCCTAACCCCCACATAACATTCTGTTATCAATTTGACCGTTTTGGCGGTCCTGAAACCCTCAGACAGTTTTGTATTATTATCTGGCAAACGCTGAATGATCTATTTTAGTTAACGCAACATTGTAACATCCTAAAAAACATACTTTTTTAAGCTCTGAAATGACGTATCAAAACTTCCCTTTTTTCTGCCAGATTGTGTCTTTTTGATTTATCCAGTTAGCAAATGACTTGCCTGTTTGTTCGCTATACATTTTATCCCCCAAGCCAAGAGAATATATTCAACTCTCTTCCCGTCCTGGACAGCATCTACTCTCCAGTCTCTTCTTCTGAATGCTCCAGCAAGGAAATCTTAGCAGCTTTTGCATGCTTTTTGCTTTTCATGGAAACACTGATCTGCCTGTTTCACATGTTCTGAGGAAGCATCTCTGCTATGAATCTGTCAGTGGGTTTGGAGAGCAATGCATGTGAATTTTTACCACAGAGCAGACAGTTTGATGAGGAACGTGAAATGGGTGGTTGGTTGACGTTTTGAATCAGATTTGAGTCACACATTGCAGAACATCGTCTTGTACGTCTTGTCCAGTATCTAAACATCCTTAAAACAAGATAAATTGACTCGAGAAGAAGAATTGTATAAGATAAGACTTGTTCACAGTAAATAAGCAGTAAGTAATATGTGTATGATTTGAGCTCAAAACGGGAAAAAATAATATGCTATGTGTAAGAATATAAACTTAAAGGAATAGTTCACCCAAAAATGAAACTTCTGTCATAATTTACTCACACTCAAGTTGTTTTAAACCGGTATGAATTTCTTTCTTCTGTTGAACACAAAAGAAGATATTTTGAAGAATGTTAGTAACCAAACAGTTGATGGGTCTTCTATTTACTATTGAAATCAATGGGGCCCATCAACTGTTTGGTTACTAACATTCTTCAAAATATCTTCTTTTGTGTTCAACAGAAGAAAGAAATTCATACCGGTTTAAAACAACTTGAGGGTGACAGAATTTTCATTTTTGGGTGAACTATCCCTTTCATATTAAAGATATACATTTTTAAATGTTCTTACATAATTTTACGGCTGAAAGTCAATGTATCTTGTATAAACCATGTTTAAACTGGAAAACAAGACAAACACTTCATAGAGTCATAGTTTTACCCGCGGCCCATGATGTTGCAAGCGTCAAGGTGTTCTGCGGTGGAGGGTAGTACTCACGTCCAGGTGAAGTGGGAGGTGTGCAGAGTCCATGGTTTGTCCTTGAGCTCCAGCGTTACAGACCCTCTCCTCTCATTCGCTCCTGAGGACGGAGTGGACGCCGTCTGCCTCTGCTGGATTAACTTATGTATCTGTGGAATAACGTGAGCCTCTCCAGCTTGTCCTCAGGCACTCATCCTGTTGAGAGTGTTGGAGAAGTGCACTCTTTAAAAACATCCACTGGTTTTCTTGTGGCTGACTGGATGCCGTTCTTATAGCAGGACTAGGATGCAAAATAGCAGCTGAGGGGAAAGAGAGAATGAAATGGAAGAGAGAGGAAGAATTGGAAGTTTGTGCCGGCTAGTTTTCCTCTGTCCCTCTGGCTTTGTAGCTGACTTTCTCCCTTCCTCTCTGAATCTGTCTGTACTTCTCTTTTGCGCTCTCCTCCCCTTTTTCCTCTCTCGCTCTCGCTCTTGCTCTCTCTCTCTCTCTTTTACCAGCTGGTAAACTCAGTTAAACTCTAATTGACTTTCCTGTCCATTTGGATCCTCCCTGATAGTGATGTCACCGATGCCCCCTCCCTCCACCCACCTCTCCAAACGTGCAACACACACACACACACACACACACACACACACACAAAGATAAGGTCAGGGCTGCTTCGGATACACAGTACAGGTCAGATTTCCATTTGCAACTTTACATTTGGGTCTAAATGTTTCTTTTGCAGGAAACAGGAAAAAACATGAAAGATAAAGTCGAGCACACAATGGGCGGCACAGCCAGTTGATCTGACATTATCTGAGCGAGTGTTTACTCTGGAGTGAGTCACGAAGGTGAAAGAGAACTAATGATGATACAAGATTAATTCACTGTCATTGGTGCTAATGAACAGCCAGAGGGTGCCAGGAAAACACATCTATCACCAGGAATGGAGAGAGAGAGACGATAATAAGTGCAAAAGGAACTTAAAAAGAAAGAGAGACGAGAGAGGGAGCAAGGTGCGCTCGTCCTTCCGGTGGGGTGGACTGCATTGGTATGCATCTGGCAGGGCAATGAGAAAATGTCTGTAACCTCACAAGCATCGTCTGACAGATTGGATTGCATCTGTTGAATCAGTTGAAACACCCCCTTCTCAACACACACACACACACACACACACATACAGAGAAGCCAGTTCGCCCATGCAAGGACACTGCTTTCCAGAATCTTCTGTGGCACACAGTATAGGACTTTTTTGCATTGGACGTCAAGTGCAAATCAGTATGCCAGAGTAAAAAATCAGACATTGAAATTCATTAACATGTATGTGGAGCTTGACACTGATTTGAATTTTACATATGGCATTTGTTTGTGGTGAGAGTTTTCAGTTTGGGAATTTTGAATTTCGAGTTCTGAACTTCTTCATCTGACAATATGAATTAAAAAAATTCTCTAATCTGAATATTTGCAAGTTATTTCACCTCTAATGAAATAAGCCACTTTTCTTTGGTTAAATGTCATGTCTAAAGTATATATATATTAAAAAAAAACTTACAAACATAAAACTGAAACTACAGTCTGAATTGGAAACAGCGATGCTCTCTGCATCCAGTCTTCACTGCAGGTAAAACCACACTTAATGATGAAGTCAGGGTCATATTTAATTTTATATTGTGTAGTTATAGTTATCTGGATAATGGCATGTCATGCAACCTGTCTAACCTGTCCTAATCTAACCTAGTTCTCCAGACTTTTCTTTTGCCCTTTCAAAACAGACATGCCACCCATTTTTGGTCAACGAGTTTGTTGTTGGAAAGACAACCGTTGGGTGAGTGAGGGAGGGAGTTTGTCTAGAAATAAAAAGGAAGGAAAGCGAGTGAGCGAGCGAGACTACTGTTGGATGATAAAAATGAGGATCTTCCTGTAGACTTGCGCTCTCGGTTGATGTTCACAGCCTCTGTTTGAAACAGAGAGAGATGTCATCGGCCTCACATTTCCTCCTCGGAGTTGGGAGAGTCTTCTGCATTCCGGCACGGGTGGGGCATCCTGAATTAATTCATTTATTTATTGGCCGTGGTGTTCCTTTACAGATCTGTGAGAATTTATTCACAAACTATTCTTCTCTGTTGTGGCGTGCTGTTTCTGGCTTGTGGCCTGCACGAAAAAATTACATATAACCGAATGCAACCCTCAAATGTCACTGGAAATATTTCTTCTTAATCCCTTGGGAATCTTTGTTGTTTGACTGTCACCATCTGCTCGCTCAATAAAAGAAAATGTATTTTCAGTTTTAGCATATGCTGGCACGCTTTTCCCATTCCATTGAATTACTTATCATAGCCATTTAGGGAAACCAGAGGAGATTTATTGTTAAACTAATCGAAAATTTGAATTTGGCCAAATATGGTTATCAATATGAACAATCATTCAATACGAACCGCTCTGTTGTTGGGTTGACAACATTTTTAGGCTGGTCTGCCTATGTATTTTGAAATTGAACCGACAACAAAGTAACGAGACAAAAAAAAAAAAAAAAACACAAGTTAAGCCCTTTTCGGCATATTAGACAGTGTACAATTAAGACTGAATTGTGTGCAAATTTTAAAATAAAAATATTTGGAAATAGGTCAAATGCATTACTTTACAAAAAATTCTAGTTCCTTCACTATTTTTCAGATTCATCCTATATAGGTTTTAGTAGTATTTGCAGACCTTAATCTGAATACTGGACCATTTGAAAACAGATCACTATTTGAGCTGGTGCATGCTGGGACTTTGATGGGAGTTAATCTGAGTTATATACAGGTGAATAACTTTCTCCAATAATTCTCTCTCTCTCTACTTTTCTGAAAAACATAGGGTGCTTTGCATTTGATAGAAATTCCAAAGTACGTTCTGAGATAAGATTCCTTTCTTTTAAGGTCATTGTTTGTTGAGAGAGAGAGAGAGCGAGAGAGAGAGAGAGCGAAGGACAGAGAGAGTGATGAGATTAGGTTGGGGCGTCCCATACCTCGTTCCCGTACGCGCTCATGAGCGAGACGATGAGAGACCGGCGGCTTCCTCCGAGTGTTAATCGCTGTTCTGCCAGCATATGCTTGGCAAGCGTTGCTTCGCTGCATTACATGATAAAACACGGCTGGCCATCGCAGATATATAAAGACACACACACTTACACGTTGTATTGTCCTGATACTCCACCTCTCCCTCCTCCACAACACATTCCAATGATGTCATCAGTGTAAATGTGTATGAAACGGTCGTCACATGGGTAAATGTGCACCAGGGTGTGTGTGTCTGTGTAAATGTGAGGCTTTCTGTGTTCTGTTTTGTTATCATTGCCCGTGATTTTGTCAATAATCAGAAGCTAGACAGAGAGAGCAAAGTGCATTTGGTCGAGAGTTTGTGTTCGTGGCCCTTTGGCCTTCACCTTGACCCTGATATACAGATGGCGAAATTCATTTTTGGTCTTCGCTTTGGGGGTGAAAAGAAGAAGAAGACTCCAAGCAAAATCAAAGAACGAATTGGTGTGACAATTTCGAACACAATCGCGACAAAACAAGGCCTTTAAGGGTCCTGGCACCTTCCTTTAGAGACACAATGAAGTATCAGTTTCAACTCTGATTTCAAATCCCTTGATGAACTTCAGTTCTTAAAAATGTAATGTTCATGAACTGGTATTTACCTGTATTTATTTACCTTATATATATATATATACTCACCGGCCACTTTATTAGGTACACCTGTTCAACTGCTTGTTGACGCAAATGTCAAGTTCCTCCACATCCAAAGCTGCTCTGCTGGACTGAGATCTGGAGACTGTGGAGGCCGCTTGAGTTAAGTGAACTCACTGTCATGATCAAGAAACCAGTTTGAGATGATTTGAGCTTCATGACATGTGTGTTATCCTGCTGGAAGTGTCCATCAGAAGATGGTCCACTGTGGTCATAAAGAGATGGACATCGTCAGCAACAATACTCAGGTCGGCTGTGGCGTTTAAAAGCTCAATTGGTACCGCTGATACGAGGGCAGGATGATCCATGCTTTCATGTTGTTTACACCAAACTCTGACCTGAAACTCTGAAATCAGACCAGGAAACGTTATTCCAATCTTCTATTGTCCAGTTCTGGTGAGTCCGTGTGAATTGTAGCCTCAGTTTCTGTTCTCAGCTGACAGGAGTGTCACGGTGTGTGTTTTCTGGCCAAGGTTGGACGTTTTTGGTTTTTTTTACATATTCTCTGTAAACCCTGGAGATGGTTGTGTGTGAAAATCCCAGTAGATCAGCAGTTTCTGTAACACTCAGACCAGCCCGTCTTGACACCAACAGCAACAGCCACGTTCAAAGTCATATAAATCACATTTCTTCCCTATTCTGATGCTCAATTTGAACTTCAGCAGAACAGGAGATTCACATCATGGATGAGCAGCTGATAAATCTACAGCAACTGTGTGATGTTTTCATGTCAATATGGACCAGAATCTCTGAAGAATGTTTACATTCTTAATCAATGCCATTAAGAATTAAGGCAGTTCTGAAGGTGTACCTAATAAAGTGTCCGGTGAGTGTATTTTGTATATATATATATATATATATATGCCTCACTATTCCCCTGTAATCACGGTCATCAAACATGATGTAACAGAGCTGAAACGAACACACGCTCGCACTGTAATCCCATATTCTTATCTCTACAGCCTCTACTGATGTGATCAACATTCTCACCACTCAGATAATATGGAAATAAATCTGCTCATTTGCTAAGAAAACGATTAAACTACTGTTAAACTGTCTCACTGTTTATCATTCTGATAAGAACTCCAGTCAGGTGCCTTTTCTTGTAATTACCTGTCATTATTATAGTGATATGAGCTGTCATTCTAACACTCAACATGGCGGTATAATCTAAAACCGTGTGCTCGGGCTGATATGCAGCCGTTTAGTCTAATCTTGTTGAGTGTACAACCTCTACTTCACGTTCTTCAGTGTTTGTACGCGTGGCACGCGGCTGCAAAAGCCTCAGCTGTCAGTTTGTGCTCATGAACGATAATCCTGCAATTAGCCGTTATCTAGTGGCCTTGTTTATCACCGGTGGAGGCAGGAGGAGCATAAAGCATCGGCCGGCCCCGGGGGCGAGGAGGGTCGGAAAACGAGACGGAGGGTTTTTCAGAAGAAGAGGAAGATTAGAACTAACAGGAAGAGCACTCTCCTCTGTTCATGTAAACGTGTCTGGGTGACTGGACGGCTGAAATAAATAAATCGGCCTTGTGGGAGACGTCCGTAGCAGTGGTGGAATTTTTCCCCCCAAAAAAGAAAAAGCACCGTGACACACACGCATACACACACAAACCCCTGAGAATCCAAACAGGAACACCTGTGATTCCCTCCACCACATCCATGGTCCGTCTCCATGCCGACCATCCATATTGTGTGTAAACAGTTTACACTAGACAACAGGACTGAAGGAGTGAAGGAGGGTCTGCGAGAAGGGAAGAGAAAGAGAAATTCCCTCCACCACAATTAACTTGTCAGAGGCAACCTAAAGTTATTCTACAAACCTGAAGTCTATCCATCCATCCAAACTTATTCCATATTTGATGATCTTTACACAGTTATTGAACCGAACTGAATCAACACTCAACTGATTTCAACTGTATAATGACTGTTTACTATTGCCTTTTTAGAGCTGATTTACAGCAGAATTGAATTATGTTTGCATCATTGAATCATTATTTGCCGGTTTAACACTGTAAAGTTGCTTTGAAACCATCTGTATTGTATAAAGGGCTATATACATAAAGGTAGTTTGACTATTAGTGAAGTTCACAATGTAATTTCGGGAGGAGTGAACCCATCTAATCTTTCAATTAACTGTATAATATATAATATAAGCAGCCGCTCACCTTGCTCCAGCATCGGCTGTTCTGGCGTCCCTCCACCTCCTCAGCTCCACCTGCATAATTTAGGCATCTTGTTCCCATACTCATCATCCAAGCATTAGTAGTCCCACTGGGGGGTTTATCTAAGCTTGAGTTGAAGTGTACGCTTAACCTTATTAGCTCAAAGATTATATGGGCAAAGGAACTCGTGAAATATTAATAATAATCAGAATGAACAATTCTTCTGCCAAGAAACAGTTAATTAGTTAATTAAACAGTTAATTGAATTGCATTTTATGCTGGCAAATGCATATTCTGTATAATATGTGGGTACGAGCTCATCCAATCAGAGTTTAGAGCTGTACTAATGATATTGTAAATAACACAACAGTGTGCAACATATCTCACTCTCTTGCAGTAAGCTGTGCTATGTTATGGATAACTCTATAGAGACTTTAGACTCTTGCTGAAAAGTGCAAATCATCAGTCTCTCTTTTGTCCTCATGGGTGGCCTCTGGATTTAATGCACATGGCCAGAATCTGCCATTTGATATCGGATGGATATAGATTGCTCTCTAAACACATGGAAATTCAGCACAGTTTGGACATACTTTCCAAAAGAAGGCTGGGTATAACTCGTTGTAGAAGTAAGAAATACTAAAAATCAACTGGCGATTGAAGTTTTCTTGGAAACTGTGTCCTTGTTCATGAGCAGGCATGCCAGAGAGCTGATGGAATATGAAACACCGCAGCGTTTCAGTCTCAGATCTCCAATCCTGAATCCCATTGAAAGGATGTCAGTCTAATCCAATATCACCGGGATCAGGCGGCTTGTGAAAACGTCCTTCAAAACATCTCAAGACGAGAAGATGATGTTTCATCTTCACAGATGGGGGGGATAAAACACGAACAACCGAGATAAAAATGACAAAAGGCAGATCGAGAGGAATGACAGAGAGGGAGAGAGAGAAACAGCAGGTCGTAATTCACAGCGGAGCAGGACAGACGGGTCCACATTGCTGGATGTGTTATTTATGTCTGGTGTGGAGGCAAGGCCATGATCCGGGCCAGATGTGGATGGGTTATAGAGGAAAAGGCCTGCCGTGCAGGTGTTCAGATGCACGTTCACAACACCTGTGCTCTGCCGACCTCCATGCATCCACAGGTCACTTACAGGGCCTCCGAAAGGTCAAGATGAGAGCCTGTCCCATGCAGGACACAGAGACCACAGTCCTAAAACAGGTGCCAGTGTTAAAGGCCAGCTCTTAGTTTTTAAAGCATTCTGGAAGAACAAGTTTTCTTTCGACAGATTAAACTTCCCAGCAAGCAATTTTGCGTTTAAAAGACGTCTAATAGCCGTCCAAACGCAACCCTGACATCTAAGCTAAAACAAGGCAAAATTTGGGCCGTCAGTGAAAATTTAATAGACGTCTAAACCATAGCCCAAGAATAGACTTGTCATCAATTAGATAAAAAAGAAATGAAATGAGTGAAGAAATGAAACCAAACACCTTGTAATCACTGTTGACTTTGCTTACATGATGGAATATCATACATCTCGCAAATTATTTAGGCAAAAACGACATGTAACCAAATTCAAGGTTATTTTGGCTAGAAGTGTGTTACTCATAGCCGGACTATATCGGGTCTATAGTTAACCTAGATGGTGAAATGACGGCTATTGCTTGCTGGGTTGCATCACAGCTGCTGCACAACAGAGCAAACTCATCATCCGTCTAAAGACAAAGGGACTTGCGTAAGTTCATTATTTTGCATTCCATTCAACTTGGAAGAGGTCTTGCATCACTCGGGTTCATTTCGTGATAATGATCGGCTGACTGTATTACCCCACTTAAAATGATTTTTATTTTTTTCACTTAAGATCTAATCTGCTAAGAGAAATTGTCGATTGCTTTAAAAATTCAGCCCATCTACAGGACAAACACTGCAACAATATTACAGTTTTTCTCATTCACTTTGGCTCATTTGTTTTAAACGGCCTTAACATTCTCTAAATTGTATGTGCAATTGCCTCAGTTGTTACATCACAACAGTTCTGCAAAACGTAGTAACTCACCCAAATGTTTACATCTGGTATTAAGATGCGTTTTGGTCGATCAGATCACAAGTGGACGATGCTAAATACAGGTGTAAACAGGGTCTGAGGGGCTGTTTACACAACACCGTTTTCAACTAAAGACGTAAATCTTTCTGTTTTGGCCTGAAAACACAAACTTTTGAAAACGGGTATCAAAGTGCAAGTTTTTGAAACCTGTCTCTGTGTAATCAACAAAAAGTCGAATCTCTGAAGACGATAATGTCTACTCTCCGCCTACTGACCTGATGCGTGGACATTATGGGAAGCATTCTTAGCCAGACGGGATTTAAACTTTGTCGACTGAAAACCAAAGTTTGGTTTTAAGATGAAAAATGTACCAATCACAATGTTCTCTCACCATTCCTGATTTCTAACACACACTCAGAAATCAGAAATGAAAGCTGCTGCTCTTTGTGTGTTTTTCTGTCATCTCCGGGCACGTTCATAAATTGCACGAGCTTATTTTGTCCATTCAAAAGATCTGAAAGAGCCCATACATTAACCCGCCGCCCATAGACCCTCCCCTCGAAGAAATCAGGACAGAAGTGGTTGAAAGTGGACAAAAGAGACAGATTAAAACACCAGGTGTAAACGGGTATGTGTCTCCCTCGTCTACTCGTGATCCTTAGTTATTATGCAAATTATTGTACTTTTTTTTGCTCTCCAAATTTGGTAAGTATGAAAAGAAAGCGACTGTGGATTGACATGGGAGACATGAAAATAACACTGATATGTTGCCTTGGACAATGTCCAAAATATATAGCTTAGTGTTTATTATATACAAATATTTGATCGATTGACCAATCAGACTCAAGTACTCCAGAGAGCGCATGATTTACATGGAAGAAATGCAGTGTTTCTTTTTCGTCAACCACCCACAATCCAGTTCAAGTGGGCACTTTAAAAGAGCAGAAATAGCAATTCACTGGAATTTATTGGAATTAAACTGTTACCTAATTTGCGAAATTAGGTGCTAAAATAAACACAGACAGCACGTGCAAATAAATGTGCAAATCATTCCTCCTTCCAAGTCTGGAGTCTCATTTGACTGGATGAATATGAGTGTACGTGTGTATGCGTATCTGTATATGTCTTCAGTTCCTTATCTAGACCGGGTGTTTATTCAGATTCAGACTACTGATAGGATCAGTAAATACGCGGGTCGAGAGAGACGTGTCCTGGGACCCTGCCAGCCCATCCCTCTACCTCTCCATCTATTCCCTTTATTTTGTCTTCTTCCCATCTCCCCCTTAATGTCTTCTTCCCATCTCCCCCTTAATCATCCAGCCCACCCGGATCCCCTCCAGAGCGCAGACAGATCCAGTCCCTAATCACGAATCCCGCCGTTCTTCCTCTTCTCCCCACCCGAGAGTGATTTGACAGCTCAGAACAGACAATGTCAGGTCGGCCCTACTTAATTTGGGTTGGAGACGGAAGCGCCGATGTCCCACGGTGACTCCACTGTGAGCCGGCCTGATCATGACTCACACGCTTTGGCTGATGAAGGTTGGTGACCCCAATTTGCGAGAGGGAGGAGAGATGGGCGGTCACGTCTACGTCAGCGGCGCGACTAACGGGTGGATGTCCTTGTCCTGACTGACGTAAATCAAGCACTGGAGAAAACCATCTCAGAGGAAGAGAACAGACGGTAAAAGGAGAGAGAGAAGGAACGGCATGTGTTGTTTGAGTCGTGTTATTACAAAGGCAGAGCTATACGAGATCTATTGTAAAAGCTACTGAATCAAAAGTCCACCTGTACAAATGCTTGTTTTATAAGTAGTTTTGTATGTTGGTTTCAAATTAAAGCCCTTTGAAATTTGAATAATTTTTGTTTTTTTCCCCAAAGTAATATTCCAGTATTATCACAGTTTTGCTACTTAGCGGTTGCATTCCAGTTCAATTGTCATTTTTCCCAGTATTGGTACACCGATACCAGCTGTGATTTCTCCCTCTCTCTTCTGTGCGTATTTTAACGCAATAGTCTGTTGCGCTGCGTATTTCAGAGTGAAGTGCGTCACTGTGTTCATTTACACATGAACCGCTCATGATCCGTGTTTTCAGCATCTCAGAGTGGCTCGCTTCACAGCAAATGCAGCAAAACTTGGTCACCATGAAATAAAAATGGGCAATTCTTGTTTTGTTTTTTTTAATAGAATATTGCAGTATGTATTATAAATATTTTATCCTTGCATATCATTATTGTTCTAAAATCACATTCCTCGTAATCTTGAATCAGAATAACTTCCCCTCATCTCTTCTCTGATGATGAGGGGGGCGGGGCAACCTGTCACTCACATGAGATCAGCCAATAGCAAACCACAACCATCCAATCAATTCCCCACAGACAAATCAAGCCCCGCCCTACTTTTGTTCTTTTTCTAGAGGCGTTTCACTCGGATATAAGAGTGATTAGAAGAAAGATAAGAATGTGTCTACAAATTGACATAAACCCAGCCATAGAAATACTCACTAGAATAAAATATGTGTAAAAGGCCTCAGTCTCACTTGTAATCTGCTAGTTGTTCCACCCAGTCAAGATGATTGTGGTCAAAAAAGGATGAATGTAGGAGAAAGAGAGGGAGGGAGGGGAGGATGAGAGCAATGTAACAGGTTAGAGGACATGGGGATGGGATGATGGGAATCCGTCGTGCTTTTTTTTTTTTTTTGTAATGAATGTAAAAATATGCACAGAAACTGTCAGCAAAATCTGTGCCAGAAATAAAGAAGGACTCCTATGACATTTTTTATGTCATATTTGGCACAGGCCCACTTGTTAATTTACAGTTGTTATTTATTACACTCCCTCATGCCATTTAAAACCTATATTACCACAAAACATCATGAGAGTCAATGATGACAGATTCTTTTGTTGCATCAACTATGCAGAATATCCCTTTAATCATTAAAATCTGTTCTCTCTGCAAACATGCATTACTCTGAAATATATGATTGACCTTAGAAGCAACTAGACCAGTTTTCATAAAGAAAACACACACACACACACACACAGTGTTCCTTTGTGTAGCCTGTCCACAACATTCCTTAAGTGATTCAATGTAACTACTT